>NC_056745.1:256889502-257189502 GCF_019279795.1 Protopterus annectens | reverse complement strand
GCTGCCATATAAGTTCATGTAGTGTTGTCGAAGTTCAATAAAAACTGTAACAGAAGGAACTGATGGCAACATAAACTGAGTAAACAAAAAATCTATTGTAATTCCTTGTCATAAATTATCGTTCAGTGTATTGTAATGTGGCTAGACATTATCTGGCTGGTGAAAATAAAGCGGAGGCAAAAACAATGTTAGTCCAAAAGTTAAAATAAAATAAGGAAAAGGTAGCCTTTACTTAGCACTGAATTAAAAAGTTAATAAGAATCAGTGAGTATACATTCATATGTTAAATATGATGTACGTGATCGGTTGGGGAATCTTACTTGTGTTAAAAGCAATAATTCTGAAAATTAAAACAGAAAAGAAACTGTTGATGCTAAAAAGACATACTTAATCTTTTGATGTATCAGGAACAAATCATCATAGTAAAGTAGGCTCTAAACACAACAAGAATGCTGTGATTATAAAAAAAAAATGCTTCCTGGATCTAAAGGCAAGAATCTGTCATAAAATTGTTAAGAACTAATGAATGAGCCAAGGTGGAATACAAATCAAGTCAAAAGACAGACAAATTAGTAAGTGGCTGTTCATGGGTTACATGAGTCAACACAGTGTGCATTTAATGTTCAAAGTTTTCATTCAAACTAGGGTAAAATTCCACTCCAAGGAAAAGCTGTCACTTAAGTTTTCATACCTCAAGCAGAGTGTCAGTGCCCCCAAAAAGTATCTACCTGTTCACTTATAAAAAAACAAAATTTTTGGAACTGGTGGCAAAACAAACTGTGTTTACCAACAGCATTTTTTAAGCCCTTGTTACGAATCACCACATTATGTTCCTTAGTGCAGCTAGACAGTTTCCTTCTAGTCTTTCCAATGTAGAAGCTATTGCATGTACTGTAAATACCTTCATAAACAACATTAGTGCTGTGACAGTTAAAGAATCTATGGAAAGTAATCTTGACATTACAGTCTTTAAAATAAAATTAAGATCCTATGTATATGAAATCACATGCAACGCATGATCCACATGAGAACATGCCTGGTGGTTTATTTAAGTTCTCTGAATGTTTAATTAAAAAGGAACATTGGAATGTTCAAAAGACACATGTAAGGTCTTAGTTTTCTTATGTGTAAAGGTAGGCTCTTCTCCTAAAATAGCAGCAATGTCTCTATTTCTCCTGACAATGTCCCAATTGTTTGTAATGATGCTCCAAATTGGCATCAAATCCAAGCTGATAGGGGAAGAAAGCTGAGGGTTTAGTCCAGAGTTGTGTTACGATCGGGTGTAGTGGGGGTTCAGTCCAAGTCAGTGTGGTGATTGCATGCTGAAGAAAATCCATATAACAGAATAAATTTAAACTTGGAAGCCTGTGATTCACTGACTTCTGAAAAAATGTTATCAATGAATCATGTTGGGTAGTTCCTATTTGCAAATAGGTTGCTGAGGAAGATGTTTTTTTTCAAGAAAATATCATCATTTCTCACGATCCATGATAATCTAATGAATTGCCACCTGACAATGTTTATTTTCTTGAAGATTGGATGCTGACTGTCAAAATCCAGAAAATTATTTCTGTAAGATTTTTTTTGTATTAAACAGTGAAATCCCAGCAAAGAGAATCAGTGTCAAGGAAATTTTCTGTATCCAGGAACTGAACTTTAGAGCCATATCCCGAAACGGTAAAGCAAAGAAAAGGAATACTGTTGAAAAGTGATTGAATAAAATAATTTCATTCCTGTAGTGAACTCTGCCACACAAAAAATATCATCTATATAGCAGCAGTAAAGTTTAGTTTTGTGGAGGCCAGGAATGTGGGCAAGGGTACTGGTCTCCCATGCACTTAATACTAAATTTGCATAAGCAGTACCCATTTTAGACTCCATAGCAACTTCTTTAATTTGTTGGTAAACAACGTTGTTAAAATGAAAAAAATAATTCCTGTGAAGAACCATGTCAAGAGGCTGCAAATGGTGCTAATTTTATCACTGGAGAATGCTGAGTGCTGACCTAGGAATCTTTTAACAATCTTCAGACCTTCGGCATGTGGAATATTAGTGTACAGGTACTCAATGTCCAATGTTACAAGCAGCCGATCTGCTTCGGTTGGTTGATGTAAAAAAGAAAACTCATTAAGGAAGGCCCAGGAGTCTTTTAAATAGAAAGGAGTGGTCTGGACAACCAGGTTCAAAAGGGAATCAATGTATTCAGAGATTTTTTTCTGCCTTTTGTGTTTTTCTTAGTCACTAAATGTCTAAAAGGTGGATCTGAAGCATCCTTATGTATTTTGGGGTGTTGAAGAATTTACCCAGACTAGGAAATTGAACTAACATGTATTGATATTCTTCAAAGGTAATAAAGTTATCTCTTTCCATGTGTTTAAGTAGTCTATCTATTCTTCCAAAGCTACCTGTAACCGTCTTGAGATCAACAACCTTGTAGTATTCATTGTTGGCAAGGTCTGCTTCAATCTTAGTGACACAGAGTGCTTGCTCCATTAAAACAATGCCAGTTTTTTTTTTATCTGCCTTCATAATATAGACATATAAATATATAATTTTATACACACATATACATACACACACATAACATAAATGTATTAATCCTCAAATTGTATAGTGAGTGTTAATTCCAGTGCTTTAATAAATTAAATATTTTAGTCTATGGATCATTAAATAAAGATTTTGAAGATCTTCTCGTTGTTTTGATTGCAATTTATCAAAAAACTTTCATAGCAGAGGAATTCTTTGAAATGGGGAGTTCTGTTTTTCAGCCAATTTCTGATGATGATTTTCTTGGCATCTAATAACATACATCATGACTGACAGAGAAGACACTACAGGTACACCATGTTATAAGGCTAACAGTACCTTTATACCTCCCATGCCTCCTCATGTTGAATGCTTTATGAAAGCTTGTGAGCAACAGTACTATAGAATGTTCTATCATAAAAACAAAGATGGGAGATATTTTAATCTCAGCCCTTCGGAATTTAACAGTTTGAATTATCTAAAGCGAGATTCTAGGATAGTAATAAAACCAGCTGATAAAGGAGGAGGGGTTGTTGTGCTAGATACTGATGAATACTTAAGAGGTATGCTAGCTTTACTCTCTGAAGAAGAAACATATACTATTATTACCCATAGGGAAGTATTTCAGATTATCAGCAGGGTGCATGACACTATCTATGACTTAGTCATATGTCGCCAGGTTAGCCAAGAGGTTTATAATTTCCTTCACATAGAATTTCCTGTCATACCCATCATCAAGGGCCTCCCCAAAATACATAAGGAGGTCACACCGATACCATATAGACCCATAGTATCAGGAGATAACTGGGTGACAGCCCACATATCCAAGTTTGTTGAAGACATGCTGAGACCAATTGTCAATCAGTACCCCACCATACTAAGAGATACTTATGATCTCTTAGATACCATCAAAGACATCAAGTTAGATATGAATCAGCAACATACACTCATTACATTGGATGTCAAAAGCTTGTTTACGTCAATACCCAATACTGAAGGGATGGAAAACATCAGACAGCTTTTGGATAAAGAGACTTCATACAGTAATGATAGGAACATCTTGATAAGTCAACTTTTAGAACTCATCCTTTATAACAATGTGTTCTTATTTGGAGATAGGTATTACCTACATACCTATGCTAACTTGGTTGTCTTGTGGTGGGAGAAGCAATTTCTCTTTCCCCATGAGAATTTTAAACACATCAAATTGTATAGGCGTTTTGTGGATGATATCATTATCATATGGGAAGGCACTCTACCATTATTTGAAGTGTTTTTGAATTACTTAGAAACTACCAGCAGCTTCCTTAGGTTTACCCTTGAGTCATCCACTACCCATATTAACTTTTTAGATGTGACACTTAGTCTCACATCTGAAGGAGACATTACTTCATCTCTATATAGGAAACCTCTGTGGCGCAACTCACTACTCACCTTTGATAGCATGCACCCCAGGCATGTAATAATTAAAAGCCAATTCGTAAGGAAGTTGACATCATTAGAGAGGCTTCAGTATTAGAAGAATTATTTGTAAATAGAGGTTATGATCCTGCAATGGTTGCAGATATCAAATATAAAATATTGGGTCACATTATACCCACTGAGCTTTATAAACATAAACCTATAACTAAGGTGACTAGGAATTATAATAGAATGAGGTCTACTCATAGGAATGTGGTTAAATATGTAATTACATATACCAGCGACATTAATAAGATACAGCAGGTTATCCGAGGAAATTGGCATATATTGACTACTGATCCTACAACCAGTGGATTATTAGGTGAGAATCCAGTTTTTCTGTTTAGGAATAGTAAGAACTTGAAAAGGATTCTATGTGCTGATATACATACTACAATAGAAGGCCATAGAGTGACCTCACTTATTTCTCACAAGCAGGGCACTTTCCCATGTTATAGTTGCAATAGATGCAACCATATAACAAAGGAACAGGTATTTGAACATCCAACTATGAATTATGTCTTTACACCACATTTTTTTGCTAATTGCAACACCAGTAATGTCATATATCTTGCCACCTGTATCAAATGTTCAGCGTTCTATGTAGGCCTAACTAAAAGGAAACTACATGAACGCATCTATAATCATTTATATGACATTAGGAAGAAGGTGGAAGCTAATGCATTAGCGAAACATGTTGTAGAGTATCCATCACACTCCTTCACCTTCAGGGTCTTGCAAATAGTGACTGATAACAATAGAGGTGGGAATAGTGAGAATAATTTGGCCACTACTGAATTACACTGGATCCTGAAATTAGGAGCTCACCTAGTACCAGGGATTAATAGTTCCCTATCTATGAAACCAGTGCTATTATCCCGATAGCAGTTATAATATCAAGTTTATGGCACTGGTAGAGAGAGCTTTACATACTTGGCCATCCTTGGATAGTCATTCTCATTACATCAGGGTTTTTTGAACCCATACATTGTTCCGTGTTTTTCACTTCAATTTGCATTTATCCTGTTTTTTCACTTACACACCTTCCCTTTCAGGTTTGAGCCATGACATTCAGATTGTGTTCCATTGACACCTGCAGTCTACATTTCAGTGCTTTATCATTTCTGACCCTGATGCTTGAGATCAGCAATATATTTCATGGCATCCCCTTTTTACTATTGTACGTAGATATAGACATGATTGATGTTTTTATTACACTGTATAGACTGACCTATAGGATTTATATTGTTCTTGCTATATCTGTCTACAAGAATTTTTAACCTAAGATGTCTCATTCATTATTGACATGTTTTGAATCTCAGGAGCGACTCGTCCTAGAATGTTGTTTGTTGATAGCTTTCAATTAGTCTGTTTGTTTGATTTTCTTGTCTTAGTAAATATACAAGTTCCCTCATAGACGGAATTCATCATTCGTTTTTATTTAGTTTTTGATATCCTTTGGGATACTACTCAGTATATACATTTCAGTATGTGTATTTTAATGTAAAAAATGTTTGGTGTCAAGATTACATGTACAGGGTCCGATAAGTGACTTTGTGTCTATTTGAGAAGCAACTTTAGTTCATCAGAATGAGCGGATCAATCTGACTGCTTTGATTATTGTACCCTTATTATTTGGGCTTGCTGGTTCTAACTTCTTAGTCTATATGTACCATCTAGGAGTTTAGCCTTTGAATAGTGATTTTAAAGTCGATATAAATGCAAGATAACGTCATGTTTTTTGAAGCGGACATCAATACAAAACTAGTCTGCAAGAAATGCAGCATGATTGTATGCTTTTATTGTGTATTTAAGTGACTATTTACGTTTTTTGTATCTATGTCTATATAATGTTGATGTGTTTGCAGTGTAATAGATGCCTAACAAAGAGTATACAAATTGATTAATAGTGTAAGTGGATTGCTAATTGACTAATTTCCCGCCTTTGGCACTATAAATAGTTATGCTCACATTTTGAATTAATGAAATCTGATGATTTCTTGTTCACCATTAAAAGATTGCTTATTTTTATGACGGAGTAGCATCTTTTTACATCATTGAAGGCATTACAGTCTTTCGTGTAATCTATGGATATTTCTGTTTAACGCTTTGGTGATTTAACATCATTGATTTCAGCATCTAGCTGAACGATCCTGGTGGTTGGTTCACCACTTTTGATTTTATCTTCATCTAATAACATAGTCCAAATTAAATAATAGTTTTTTTAATGAGAACTTTTTGATGAACTGTCTGTGAATGCAGAGGCTTTTAGCTGCCATTTTGCTACCGGAACATCATAAAAGCTAGAGAGGTACTTGTAAGCCACTGAATATATGTGGTTGTATCCATGTGATTTTTGTTTGTCTCTTCCCAAAGTGCTGCATATTTGTTGTTGTAGTTATACAGAACTGGCACTGCTGTGCATTTTCTCTCAAGTGAATTGGGATGGATACTTAAAACTATACACCATTCTGCATGAACTAGTCCTTATGCTAATATGGTGTTTCATTGCTAGCTCCAGGCGCATGTTAGAGTTGCATATTGGTTCTTTAGTTTGCTAGTGTTTGGCTGGTACCTTGGGCCAAATTCCAAAAGAGTTCCTCTCAGGGTAAATGACTTGCTTCTGTGTAAGACTTCTCTGATTCCAAAAAAACACATGTATTTTGGTGTAAGTGACTTCTTTCAGTGTAAGGTATATCTATAATCAACAAGCTTAGACTGGAGGCCAGATTCTAAAAGTCCTGTTTTTAGTGTAAAAGACTGGGAGCAGATCTTCTGGAATCAGGTCCCATGTTTCACACCAGGAGAGGAGTACATTATTAAGTTGGTCTAAGTAATACAGTACTTCAGTAAGAGCATCTTGCTTTCTTTTCATTTTTTCTGTGCTTTTCATATCTAAGGACCACTAAGATTTCCCTTCCCTGCTTTCTTAATGCTGGGAGTCAGGGCATGGAACTGTAATGTAGATTAGTAGGTTTACCTGTAGTGCAGTAGTGGTATTATTTTGTCATGACCTTCCTGTACAACAGGGAGAGGAGATTCTGCAGAAGGCATTACTCACCTGTACTCCTTTTCTCTGTTTTGGTGGGAATAGTTCATGAAGCCCTATATTTACTATGGCTACTCATTTAAATGTTTTTGTTCTACTTTACATGCATTGTTGTAGGATCCTAGTCTGTCATTTTCTTTTCTCTGATCAAAAATATGCTGCATAGACTTCATTATTTGCCATAGTTTTTGGGGCCAGGTCAGGATCAGTTGAAAACACAGTGTCATGTGTGTCCAGGCAAACTGTTCATCTTGTTGACATTACAAGATACAGAGTGATGGTTTGTCACAAGTGTTGTAATAGTATTTCTGAATTCACATTAGCTTTGAGAAAAAGGAAAAAAGTTTTTTTTTCTTCTTTTCTCTTTTCTCCACGGTTGTGTCAAGCAGCAATACTGTGAGCCAAATCATAACATCTATAAAGATGAAGTACCATTGTCTAAAAGGAGCTAAGTATAACATGTATTAAACTCAGTTTGCATATGCTTCATAGTTTTCAAATGGCAAATACCTCAAAGTGAGACAAATGTCTGTATAGTGCATTATTTTTATCCTTCACTTTTATTCTATAAATATAAGTGAGTAACTTTTATAACAATTTCATACAGTTCATCAATCGGTCAATCCTATTAGGATATATTTATTTAACTAGACAGTACTCATCTTAAGATTCTTTACATTCCTTTCATACTGGTAACAGTTTTTATACCAATATTATATTTTTCATGTTGAGCCCCATTGGATGATAAATTTAATATTTCAATGTAAAGTTTAATATCCAATATTGAACATCATTCCTTAGATGTCATTGTCTTGGTAATGACACCACAGACTTTAAGCCGTTCAAATTGTGCTTATCTTCTAGAAAATGTCTTGCCGATGGACTTGTAGTAGGTTCATTTCTAATGTCACCCACATATTCTAAGGTCCTTTTATATACCCCCTCCTTTGGTTTCCTCTTTATATCTTTGAGAGTGAAAATATGTGGCATGATTCACATGCTATACATAGATGTGTGAAATATCATTTATTGTGCAACTTATACCCTGCTGCATGTATATGCATGCCGCACAGTGTCCACACTTTTAACTTCCATTTTTGTTTTCTTATTATATGTCCTATAAAAAAAACATATAGTTATTGTATCCCATATAATTTGTCTTCTCATAATAAAAAATGTCTTTGGCAAAAAATATGGTTGAACTTTAAGTCAATTTGCATAAGTGGATTCTGCACACACTTGTTTTGCATCTTTAATTTGAATGCATTCAATGATGTTACATTATTTTACTGGCTTAAAGTTTTTTTAAATAACTAATTCTAATTGCAATAATTTGAAGTCTGATGAAGTGTTCTTAGTGAACGCGAAAGTGCTTGCTTTGTTTTTTGCTTTGTTTTGAATAAAAGTTTGATTTTATAATTGGCCGTGGAGTCTTTTTAGAGGAGTTGTTGCTGTTTTCTTGTTAAAATAAATAATGTTTCCTTATAAAGGAAAAAATCTCTACTATTACAGCTGTCCTGTTCATTTAAAGTTACTTGCTGTAAAATAGTAGGCTTCAGAAAACTACTATTGCTCCCATGATGCTATAAAAATGCATAACTACTGAACTACTTTCTTTATTACTTTTTATGTCTCACAAATAAGTGTATATACCTTGTGATCAGCCAAAAACCAATAACCTGCTAATGGTCCAATGTAGACCCGGGTATCTGCATCAAGCGATAACTTGAAATAAGAAGCATTAGCCACAAAACACATTTTTAATTCATAAAAAATGGTCATCAGCACATAAAAAGATATCAGTTATAAAAAATAAACTCATTCCAGTTTAGCAAACTTAATATATGGACAAAATATATATAAACCCATATATATACATATATATATATATATATATATATATATATATATATATATATATATATATATATATATATATATAAACAGACACATCAGCCAAGGGAGGGGGACTTATGTTTTACTGTGTTATTTAGATAGGCTAACTTAAATAATTATTTAATTAGCTGATTGATAATTGTTTTCACTTATTGAATTTAAACATTGTTTGGAGGTTTTACGATGTTCTGATGAAGTCCAGAGTGTCATGGATGAAAGTGCTTGTTGTATGCATTAAAGACGAATATTGGATCGATTTTGTGGCTAATACTTCTTATTTTGAGTTACCACTTAATACAGATGACTGGGACTACGTGGACCATTACTAAGTTATTATATCTTCACTATGCTCTCGAAGTCTAGATTTAAATTTTTTAGTTGTTTGGCCAATATATACTACATTTAAAGGACATCTTAATGCATATATGACTCCCACTTCACTACACAAAAAAAATCTATGTAACTTCACATTTCTCGTTATTTATTTGTAAAAAAATTCCCTAACAACTGCAGCAAGTACCACAAGGAAGAAGTTCCCTTAATCAGCACACAATTTGCTCCAACCTCCATTTTACATAATGACTATGCACTAAATAGTCTCTAATACTTTTCCCGCTCTTAAGGGAGATGGGCAAATGTTTAGGAAAAGCTTGCTTAAGAAAACATCAGTGTATACTGCCAACATTTTTTTAGTTTCTAGAACCTTAATCTGCGTAAAAATGTTGCATTGTATGACCAAAATAACTTAGATGTATTATTCTGTATTCTATTACATACATAGTCATGTTATGACAGTAACTTGGATGACCAATAAATAAAGCTTTGTTATATGTCTACAACACCTCATTTTCACCATAACCATATTCAATATGCCTCTGCATAACATATTTAGCTTCTGTTAAAAAGTAAACCTACAGATATAAATTCTTCTAACTGGTAACAGTTCATTATATGAGAGAGAGGTCAAAGTATGTTCTATGGGGTCTCCTAGAAAATGAAAAAGTGAAATATTTGGCTTTTCTGTTTGTGTATGCCCCAATTTGGACCATTTTGGTGGCTACTTGGCAGACTCCCTTAATTTGGCACCCCCAACTCTCGCTTCACTTGCTGGTTTTTGGGGATTAAACCAGTGTATTACAAATAAAACATTAGATAAATATTAATAGTGCAGTTTATTAGTTTACTTTTTGTCTTAATACATGTTGAAAAAGAAATAAAGTACTGGACCTCTAGATTACCCCCAAAGTCCATAATCTGCTGTAGTACCTCTCTCAGGGACTGCTTAACTCATGCAGGTACCCTGTAAAGGATGAGTTTGATGGGCCACCAAGTCACTGTGTCCACTTGATGCTTTGATAGGTGGGTACACCCTGGCATACAAGTAAATATGTTGCCAAACTCCATTAATACTGCCTGGATCTTCTGAACCTGGGTAGAAGCTAGCTCCATACCTCTCTCTTTGTCCCCACCTGTGCTGTTTCTTTATTTAATTTTTGTCTCTTTTTTCTCCCTACTTTCTATTTTTCTTCCATTTTGACTTGTACTTTGCTTTCATTCACATCTAATTCTCAACAGTTGTACATACTGCAAATACTTCCTTTGTATGTTAGTTCCTACACATAAATATTACATTATATGGTGTTATAGTGTACACTGACTCGTCTTACTGATTTTACTAACTGAATTCTTATATTATTTTGAAAATAACTACATGACCAGATTAGGACACAGTGTATGTCTAAGGAGGCAGAACTACATCTTTCAAGACTGTACTGACCCAACTGAGGTTCTTTGCTTGCTTATCATTTCTCTTTCTTGTAGTTCTAACGGCCTGCATTTTTCCTCATAGATTCAGTGCTTGTACATAGTAGTACAGATTATATAAAGTTACTCAGGCAGATTTTTTCTAATCCCAATTCTGATCCTGGAGATGTCCTTCTATTCATCTGCTGCATTATTCTTAACATGTGAGATTCCCTGCCAAAGGTGACCCGACATCTGGCCAGTATACAAAAGTCTGTTATTACCCTAATGTACTCTATATGTTGTAGGTAGGCAGCTTGTGTACATAAGCCGTAAATGCAATGTATTAACATATCCTCAGAACTTCTCTGCAGCTAGTCTGAATGCCATCTTCGATCGTCAGTCTGCTTGCCTGAGTTGTTTGCTGGTGTACCAAGTCATTCAGATAAGTGCCCCATTGGTTTTTTTTCTTTATTATTACTCCGTTTTTTGCTATGGGGTTTACATATAATCCAGAAAAGGCAAATGCCAGTGTGGGAGACAGCTTCCACGTAAGGGTCATCACAAGCAGTGCTTGTTTTGCTTAGGGCCTGCTCATGACCATAAAATTTGTAATATTTGTCAGGCCTTTGCACCTAAAACTTTAAGAAATTGGCTTTGTGCTCTTGCTATTTATTTAGAGAATCAGCACCTCAAGCTTTTGGCTAAGAGTGCGAAGGAGGGTACCTCTAGCCTGGAGGGTCAGTCTTCCATGAAGAGACCAAGTAAGCCAGGCTGGAATATTCAGCTGCACCTCAGACATTGGATGTCTCTCTCAAGCCTGATGAAAACCCAGAGGTTCATCCAATTAGGGGATTAGATTCAGATTCATTGGCTGGGACCTCTTCAGAGGCCACCATAGATCCACTGTCAGGCATGTCCTCAGAGGCCTTGCATACGTCAGTTTTGGATGGACAGGGGGAACCAAGGCTGAATATTTCTGAAGGGCCTAGTGGGGTACCTCAAATCTTGGTGAGGGAGGAAGTGCCTACTACAGTTATAAAGTGTAGGCCAATGTTGGGCCCTTCTACATCCCACAGGGCAGACGTCCATTTTAAAAAGAAACAGAAAACAAAGCATGTCTCTGTCCCAAAAGACCCTCAAAATGAATGGCAGAATTTTGCACAGGTTTATTTAATGCACTTATGGCCCTGAAGCCTCATTTGGAGGTCTCAGTCCCAAATCCTTGGACATTTTCTCTTCAAAACAGAGCCAGGGAACATGACTCTTCAGATGTAGATGATTCCTTGGATGAGGAATCCTGGCTTATTCCACAGAAATTCCTTCTTCTTTGGAGTATGCTTCAGTGGAGGAGGAGTCCACTAGCCCAGAATCCCCTGTTGAGTAAATTTCAGTTATGAATACTATTGCTAGGATGAGGGAATTTTTCAAGTGGGACAACTCCCAGGTGTCAGATGTGCAAAAGATATATTATGATCGCCTACAAATGGAGTAATCTGCTCCTTCTGCTTTTCCTCCTGTTTTACCTGCTTTGTTAGATGCTTTCTGTGCAGCATCACAAGAGCTGGATTCACATCCACCTGCTCCTGACAAACCTGACCACTTTTATAAGAACCAGATGATTGCAAATTTATTTACAAGTCCAGTTCTGCGGACCCTTTGGTGGTCTCTGTGGCTTTGGAAAATCCTTCTAAATTTTTGTCCTCCACATAATCTTTTCCTTCTGATAGGGTTAGCAGGACTATGGACTGCTACTCTAGCCTCTCAAGCTATCAATTACCAAACTCATATGACTGGGTATTCTTTGGTTTTTCTTTCCCAAGCTTGTCAAATCATTTCTGACCTTCCTGATTCTAAGAGAAACACTTCTGCCTTGAATTTGTTAGGTGTTTCCTCTCAAGTAACTCACCACTCCATTAAGTGCAGCTACGATGCTGCAGATGCTTCCTCTAGGGTGGCTGCTTCAGAGTCTGTTTTGAGAAGATATTCATGGTTAAGACTTCAACCTCTGCCTGTTGACATAAAATCTAAATTGTTGGACATTCCCTTGGATAACAATGCTTTATTTGGTACTGCAGCTGCTGATTTGTTTAAATCTCTGTAGGAGAAAAGTAAGGAATTGCAGGATTTGAAACACATTTTTGTTTCACCTGTGCCTAAGTTCCAAAGAAACCACCCCATCAAATCAGCTTTTCCTCAGAGGCAAGGCAATCCTCCTCCTAAGAGTAAAAGGTGGGGTAGGAGGCCCCTTCCACCTAAGACTTCAAAGACTACTCCTTCTCAAAAGCAGCCCTTTCCTAACAGGCCAGGTAGCATGTGACTACCATGCTCTTCCCAGCCTCATTCCTCTCTCTGTTTCTTCACCTTTCTCTGTCTCTCCCAGTTTGGACAAGCATAACCCAAGACTTATGGGTACTTTCTATATTTCAACAAGGATATTTCTTGGTTTGGAAATCACTCCCTCCCTTCAGGGCATTTCCCAGACACCACAAGAGCATTTGGTACTTCAAGAACCTTTGAGTTAGGGAACTATTCAAGAGGTTCCATTGGATCAAAGGGGAAAGGAGTTTTATTCAAGAATGTTTCTAGTGTCCAGAAAATAGGGAGCATGAAGACTCATTCTGGATCTCCCCCACTTAAAAACCTTTCTGAAGGTATTTTCCTTTCACATGTTATCTTTATAAATCCTGTTCCCTTTTCTTCTTCCTCAGACTTTCATGGTTTCTATGGATATCAAGGATGCTTTCCTTCATATTATTATTCATCCCCTTTTCATGAAGTTTTTATGTTTCTCTGTTGCTTCCTGTAATTTTTATTTCTCCGCTTTGCTCTTTGGCCTCTCTACTGACCCAAGGTTTTGACAAAATGCCTAGCTCTTGTGACTGCTTTTTGCAGACTTCAAGGGATCCAACTATTCCTTTACCTCGATGATCTACTCTCACAAGCATCCACTTCAGAGATCCTATTACAAAACCTTCAGTTTGTCATTTCTCTTCTGCAAAGCCTGGTGTTCACAATAAATGTCAAAAATTTCTCCCTGACGCTTTCTTAAGATCAAGTTTTACTGGGATGCAGGATTCAGACGGTGCTTTTGCTGGCATTCCTGCCCCACCAAGGGCATTGACACTCATTTCATTCTTACAAAGCCTTTTTCTTCTTACCTGTGTCACAGCCAGAGAGTTTTTGAGAGTTCTGGGATTTATGGCATCCGTCAGAACGATGCTGGCTTTAGCCAAACTCCACATGAGGAAATTTTAGTGGTTTCAGAAATCAGTCTTGCTTCAATATGCACATTCTCTAAAATTTCTGGTTCCTCTTCTTCCTTGTCTAAAGAAGGAACTTCACTGGTGGATTCAATAGTTGTCTCTGAACTTAGGAGTTTCTTTTCATCCCCCTCTTCCATCTCAAGAGCTCTTCAGATTGTTCAGATGTGGGATGAGGAACAGCTTTTGGCATGATGAAAATGCAGGGGGGTCTGGTCTCCTCTGCAGCAGAAGGAAAATATCTACATCAAAGAGGTGAGAGGACATCTGCTGGCCCTTCAGGCCTTTCATCAGCTTCTTTCTCCTGAACCTCTTGTGGTATGTAAACAAACGGGAGGGGGAATCCTATTTTCTGTGCAGGCTAGCTCTAATGGTATGGGAGCTTGCAGAACAATAACATATGACTCTTCAGGCTGTTTTTATCCCATCAGGTCAAAACTATGTGGCAGACACTTTGAGCATGTCCTTGACTCAGTCCCAAGAATGGATGCTTCACAGGGATGTGTTTCTGGACATTGTCCAAAAGTGGGGTACTCCCCAAGTTGATCTGTTTGCCTCTCCTCTGAAAAGGCAACTTCTTCAATTTTGTTCCAGAGTGTCCAGGTTGTCTGGTGTAGAAGGTGGATGTCCTGTTATTCTCCTGGAAGGAGATGTTACTTTATGCACCCCCCACTCATTCCGAAAATCCTGTCCAAAATTCATCAGGACAACCAAAAAATCTTGTTGGGGACTCCCTTTTGGCCAAGACAGCATCAGTTCCCTCTTCTTCTGTATTTATCCAAGGGCAATCATCACAAGTTACCTTGCAGGGTGGACCTACTCATACAAGACAAAGGATCTCTCATCCATCCCTACCTGTCCACTCTTCATCTGACTCTGTGGGTGATAAAATTTTGATTCCTCACAGACACTTTTTTTTCTAAGGAAGTGTTTGGGGTTCTGCAGGAGGCCAGGAAACCCAATACAAGGAAATCCTACTTGTCCAAACCAAAGAGGTTTTCTATCTGGTGTCTGAAACATAACCTAGATACATTCTCAGTGGATGTTCTGATAGTTCTTTCTTATTTGTGTGAATCGCTCAATGCTGGGTTGGCTTATTCCTCTGTTAATGCCCACTTATCAGCCATCTCTACTTGTCTGCCTTTATCTCTTCCTTTAGCTTTTAGGTTTGAGACAAAACAATTTCTTAAAGGCTTCCTTCATATTTGATCTCACAGGAAGCCTGTTCCTCCTCCTCCCTGGGTACTTAATTTTGTTTTGTAAAAAAATGACTCTGGCTCCTCTTGAGCCATCTGCTTCAGCTTCCTTGCAACACTATTCTCAAAAGACTGTGCTCTTGTTAGCCCTTACTTCAGTCAGATGGGTGTCTGAGCTTCAAGCCCTTATGCCTTATCCTCCTTTTTTGATTTTTCACAAGGACAGAGTCTCCTTGCGCACTAATCTTTCTTTTATGCCTAAGGTTGTGAATGAGTTGTCTCTTAATCAGTCTATTCATTTGTCCACTGTTTTCCCTTATCCACATTCAGATGGTGAGAAAGTGCTGCACATGTTGGACATGCATAGAAAACTCATATTTTATTTGGATAAGACTAAGGCTTTCTGGAAATCTGATCACCTATTTGTTTCTTTTCATCCCAGGTCTTTAGGATTGGCTGTTTCCAAGCAGACTATTTCTTGTTGGATTTCTAAGGCCATCTCCTTTTGTTATGTTTTTCATGGTAAGAGCCCTCCTTGCACTGTTAAGCCTCGTTCTAATAGGGTGGGGGTTTCCTCTGATGCTTTCTTCAAAGGTTTGGACACTAACTGCATTCCTGAGGCAGCTACCTGGACTTCTGTGCATACTTTCACCAAACATTACAAGTTGGATGGTATTTCCAGAGCTAGAGCTGGTTTTGCAAGGGCCATTCTTCATGGCTTCATTGAGAGCTCTACTGGACCTTCCTCCTCCCATGTTTCCTTTTGAGCTTTGGTACTCTCCCACATGTTAAGAATACTGCTACAGATGAATAGAAGGACTTAGTACACTTGTTTAAGATTGTACCATAATAGTAGATGTCCTTCTCTTCACTGTTGCAGTATTCAATCCCTCCCTCCTACCCCCTGGTTTCTTTCTCTCTTCTGGATGTAATGTTTACCTCCTGCTTTTCTTTGGACTGGTGCTCCTACTGGGGCATTCAGTTCTGAAGATTGTGCATTTGCATGTCACATTTATGGCTTAGTTACACAAAGTGCCTATGTTAGGGTAATAAAAGGCTTTTGTATACTTTCCAGATGTCAGGTCACTTTTGGCAGAAAATCCCACATGTTAAGAATACCCAAGATTCTCACTACACCTTTCTAAACATACTGGAAAATATTAAGATACAACCAAACACCCTAATGCTTGGTGATTTCAACTACCCTGACATTAACTGGGAAAACTACTCGTGTACCAACACCTTTGCCCAACGGTTCTTGGAATTCATAAATTCTAATGCCCTGGATCAACTAATCCATAGTCCCACTAGGGGTGCCAATATCCTAAACCTGGTCATTACCAACATGGAAATCAATGCTCCACACCTATGGTCACCCCCTCATTGGTCAGGTCAGGCCATAAGCTAATCAACCTTAACATCCACATCCCTCCCCAGTAAGGAAACTCCATAAAAAACTTCTCCAAAGCCAACTTCATGCTACTCGAGTCAGAAGTGACAAACTTCATGACACCCATGTAGACAGGAACTGAAAGTTTGACTGCTGAGTCCTACATTAAGGTACTGTGTGAGCACATCCACTCATGCATGAATCGTGCCATCCCAAACAGAACCAAGATGCTCTCCTCCAAAGTAAGGAAGCCAATCTGGTGGTCCCCTGCCATAAACAAACTTTACAACAAAAGGAAGAAACTGTTGCAGAAAAGAGGAAAATCCCAGGATGCAAAAAACTCCCTTACCAGCTTCAGTAAGAAGCTAAGATCGCTCATAAAATCCTCCAAAGCTAGTTATGAAAATAAATTTGCCAAAGATTCCAAGGACAACCGCAAGGCATTCTATAACTATGTCAAGAATCTAAATGGCAATGCTCAGATCTGCTCTGAGCTACAACAGAAAGGCATTAAATATACTGATCCCAAGGATATTGCCAATATCCTGGCAGATCAATTCAGTGCCAACTTCACCCCCCTCACCCCCTAAATGGCCCATCTCAATACCCGAAGATTGCCAAATTCCGGTAATAACGTCCACACAGGTAAAAAATGCACTCTCCAAAGCTATGAATACAGCATCCATGGGACCAGATGACATCCCGGGCTGTGTAATACATGAACTACAAAACTAACTGGCACCTCACCTAAGTGTGATGTTTAATCATACCCTCAACTCAGGCTTCATGTCCACTGAGTGGTGCACAGCTACAGTTATCCCACCCCACAAGGGGGGAATCATCCTTGGATCCCAGGAACTACTGCCACATCAGTCTGACGAGCCTGATCTGCAAGGCCATGGAACATACTATCAATGAACTTATAAAGAAAGACATTGACAACCTTCAAACACTGGACCCCACCCAGTTTGGGTTAGTGAAGGGCCCATCTTGTCTCCTGAACCTGATTGACTTATTTGAATCAGTCTCCAGAGCTGTGGATGAGGGTAAGGCAGTCCACACAATCTATATGGACCACGTCAAGGCCTTTGACACCATCCCCCAGTCTGGAATTATAAATAAACTTACTAAGCTGGGTATTAATCCATATGTCTTTCGATGGGTTGCCAATTGGCTTACTGACAGAACCCACACTGTAAAAGTAGCTGACTCCAAATCCAGCTCCAGACAAGTGACAAGTGGAGTACTTCAGGGTTCAGTCCTGGGACTGCTCTTGTTTGGCATCTACTTCTCTGAAGTACAGGCCAGCACTAAGTTCGCAGATGACTGCAAACTGGGAGCCATTATTGAATCCCCAAATGATGTGGATACTCTACAAAGGGGCCTTACAGAAACAGATGCTTGGTGCCAGAGCCATGGGCTCAAGCTCAATGCCAAGAAATGTATAGTTATCCCCTTTGGGAAAAAACATGTACCCATGAATTACCACATAGGTGGCAGTACACTAAACACTGAAAGTGTGATAAGAGACTTAGGGACTCAGGTGGACAGTAGTCTCACCTTTGATAATCACATCACCACAACAGTCAGGAAATCCTTCTATGTGGCACACCTCATCACTAAAGGCTTTTCATCCAGAAAAAAGGAGGTCATTGTCCCACTGTACTCATCCCTCATTAGATGCATTATAGAATACAATGCCCCATTTGGTATGTACTTCACAAGACATCTGCAACAACTGGAAAGGCCGCAGAAATACCTCACTAAAAGAATTGCAGGCCTAAAGCAGATGCCCTATGCTGACCACCTTAAAATACTCCAGCTATACTCTATCACATATCGTCTACTCAGAGGTGATCTCTGCTTAACATACAAGGCCATGTCAAACCCAGAGCTGTTGGACATGCTACACTTAAGGAAATCCCAATCCCTCAGAGCCACATGCTCCAGGGATCTAAACCTTGTCATCACAATAAACAAAACATGCTGGAGGGATAGGTTCCTGACCCAGAGACTCCCCAGACTCTGGAACAGACTGACCATACATGTCATGCAGAGCACCTCTTTGGCCCTCTTCAAAAGGAACCTTGACGATTGGATGGAAGAAAGGAAATTCACCCTGGGGATCACATCAGTCGCCCTGCTAGACAGGGGTCCAGGGATGTAAATAGTGTGGGAAGAAATAGCCATGGAATTGTTATGGCTAGGCTTGTATAGGCCACAGGACCGATAGCCTAGTGCCAACCTTTGAACATATGAACTGCAACAGTGAAGAGAAGGAAGATTTTACACAACTGTACTTTATTTCTTTGACAAAACCATTTGCTGCCAAACATTTTGTGAATGCTAACCCTATACCTTCTATTAAGGATAAGAAAGCTTTTTATAGATTTGGGAAGAACGTTTATTCTTCTGCTACTTTAACCTTCAGAATTCTAAACTGCCAGGCTTATATATTCAAATGTTTCTTGCTTCCATTGAAAATATGAGAAAGTTAACTGCTAACCTTCATACTTCAGAGAATTAAGCCTCCCCAAATATTTGAATAGTTCTTCTGTTTCTCAGGTAACCATTCTTTGAAGTGTTCTAATAACTCTGCTGATACTGAATCAAGAGCAGCTGATTATGTATCAATAATGAGAATATTTGCTTGGTTATGCTCACAAAACCTACCCGAGGAAATTCTTCCTTTGACAAAGAGGTGTCATTTGGATCTGCTGATGAGGTCTTAAAGACATCTGATGAAAGAGGGAAGTTAATTTGGGGGTTATACAGATTTTCAACCCTCTTTCTTAAAGTTTTCTGAGAATTTTTCTTTCATTTCTGAACCCATTTGCAGGAAGCAAACAGTGTCAGCATGTTACATGTGAAAAGACATTCAGGAAGTAGTAACAATGAGACACAAAAAAGGAAGAGCCTCCCAGAACCACAGACAGTCCAAAAAGTCAGAATGACTATCTGCCCTTTCAAGAATTTCCCCTTCTCAACCTAGTAATTCATTAAATATTTCAATTAAGTCTAGGTCTGCATTTTCCTCAGTGGCATCAGATAATCTAAGACAAACTGGTTTTGAGAATCATTCAGCAAGGATGCAGATGGGAGTGGGAGTCCCATCCTCCTATCCAGGGGATTATTCCAAATCCTACAAACCAGACCAGACCTCTGTTTCCTCCAGACCTGCAGAAATGCTGTCTCAGGTATTCATAGAATCAGTGACCCCAGATCAAACAGGGAAATAATTTTATTCAGTAATTTTCCTGGTGGCAAAGAAAGTAGGAACTTGGAGACAGGTCCTAGATGTTATTTTCTCAATATTTATGTCAAAGGTCCAAAGTTAAAAATACTGTCCCTTCAATCTCTTTCAGTTTTCTGGTAATATTGGCTTTAAAATATGCTTATCACATACCAGTTATCAGAGACTTCAGATTATATTTAAGATTTTCTATATCTGACTTACATTTCCAGTTTTCTTTATAACCCTTTGAATTGCCTACAACATTAAGGGTATTTACAAAGTGTAGCCCATTGCAGTCTGCAAGGCATAAACGTCTTTCCATATTTAGATAACAGTCTTATATTTGCAGACTCGTTCTCAAAATGTCAGGAATCGCTGACCTAGGTAAAAGAACTTTTCCAGAACCTAAGATTTAAAATGAAGATACAGTTATCTTCTCTCATTCCTTCTCACAAAATAGTGTTTCTGGGATTTCTGGGGGCTTTTCTCCATCATGATTAAGTAGACTTCTGCAGAGAAAAGTGTCTGATCTTTTTCAGCCAGTCTGAGACTTCAATCAGGAAATGTCTCATGATTCTAGGTTTCATGGTGTTTATGATCCTCGTGATTCTTCTGGACAGATTTCATGTGAGAAAATGCAAAGGTTCCTCAAATCAGTCTGGTCCTAACACCACTTCCCCATATTGGTTTACATTCTTGTGATAGTATTTATAGGAAGGGAGTTATAGTAGTGGATAGCCCAAATATATCTCAGTCCTGATTTCCCTGTCTCCCTTCTAGCTCCTACTCAGTTTTTAACAACAGAAGCCTCAGACATTGCTTGAAGAGCTGTTTCCAAATGGATGAAAATGCAGGATCTGTGGGACAAATAGGAGAGACCCATACATATAAATGTCAATGAGATGATTGCAGTAATAAATGCTCTCAATTCTGTAAATTATCTTTAGACTCCAGGACCCCTGCTAGTAATCACAGACATCACAGTGATGTGGTGCATAAATAAACAGAGGGATACCAGATTCTACCCCCTTTGCAGGCTGGGATCTGTTAATTCAATATAACCCAACCTTCCAGGCTTCTTATATACTGTCAGAGCAGAACATGATTTCAGATAAGTTGAGCAGGTTCAGAACAGACCCTCATGAAAGGAAACTGAACCTGAGGGCCTTCCAGGAGTTCAAGCAACTGTGAGGAACTCCTCAAATAGATCTGTTTGCATCCAGTCACAGCAGACAGTTAAAGAGATTTAGCTCCAGGATTTCTTGCAATTAAGCCTGTCTGCCAGACAGATGCCTTTTTATTCCCTTGGATAGGAATGTCCCTGTATGCCTTCAAAATGATATCAAGAGTAATTCTAAATATTATAAAGGATTCCCCAAAGATAAGTGAAGTGACCCTCTTTTGACCTAGACAGTGGCTCTCTCTTCCTTTGAAAATGGGCAAGGGGAACTACCACAAGTTTCCTCAAAGATTAGGCTTACACAAATAGTGGTTGTTTGATATATTCAGCCTAAACCCCCTTCAGTTAACTGCCTGGCTGATAGGGTTTTAATATATTGTAGGCACCTAATTTTCCTGTGGAAGTGCAATGGGTATTAAAGGAGGCTAAAAATCTGCTATTAGAAAATTATAGATAAGTAAGTAGAAATCATTTTTTAGTTAATGCCATAGCAAGAAACAATACTTTTTTATGGCCATGTGTCTCTGGTTCTACAATATTTGTATGAGTGACTATCCTCCGGCCTTTCATACTCTTCTGTTAAAATTCATCTCTTGGCCATATCTGCTTACACATCCATAAAGATCTCCCTTTCTATCCAGTCTCAAGTCATACCATTTTGAAAAGGGTGCTGTGTATTCATTCATATAGGAAACTAGTAGCTCCACCTTGAGATCTTAACTTTGTTTTGGAAAAATGTATTTTTTCCATTTTAACCAGCTCATTGGGCTGAACTAAGATTTTTAACTTGCAAAACAGTGTTACTTATTGCTCTGACCTCTGCAAGAAGAGTATGTAAGTTACAAGCTCTTATGGCAAGTCAACTTTAACTCATTTTTTTATAAAGATAGGATATCATTGAGTGCAGGCCTTCATTTATACCTGAAGTGGTTTCAGACTTTACTTTGATTCAAGCTGCCAACTTCTGTTTTCTTTCCAGAACCCAAAGAACAAGGAATAAAGGAGTTTGCATACTTTGGATATCCATGGATAACTCAGATATTATCCTAACAGAACCAAAACCTTCAGCATTTGTGATCAACTATTCATTTCCTATGAGGGTACAAAAGAGATAATGTCAAAACCGACATTTTCTAAATGGTTGTCACATGCTGTTACCTTTTACTATACTAAGTATAACAAGTCACTTGCAGGCATGACAAGGGCACATTCTACTAGGAGTTTGTCTTCTGTGGTGGCTTTTCAGACACGGGTGGTCTCTATAAGTATCATAAAAGAGGCAACTTGGCCCACTGTGCACATTTTTATGAAATACTACAAACTATACACCTTTTCTGTCTATTGAGCAGCTTTTGCTATGATTATTTTCCATGGGGTCTGGGATCATTGTTTCCTCCCTCATCTTTCCTTGCTCTGGTAATCTACCTGTACAGCTTAATGATCTAATCATGAGCTTTACAATTCTGTAAGCAAACGTACCATAAAAGTAGATGTTTTAATAAATCATGGTTGTATTAAGGACATCTTCCCTCTATCCCCCTTTTCATCAGATCTTTTCAAGGGTGTGGATATTTTTATATCCTCTTTTACCTAGGATATGCCTAATACTCAGGACTCTAGCCTCCCCTATTCTGAAGCAAGAATGTCTTCACATAACTCAGTGATTCTGGCACATGAAAGGAGCCCGGAAGCTTTGAATACTGTCCGCTTATAATATTCTTGACAAGATATAATTCAAACATCTAAGGCTACTGCAAAAGGGATCTATTTGAACATCTTCTGTTATGGTAAGTTTACATACACAAGTGTACTTTCTGTGTAAGGGAGCTGTAAAAAAGGCCTTATGAAAATTTTCCATGAAAAGGTTTTCAAAATAAAAAAAAATGCAATTTTTGAAGACTTAACTCTTTATAATTTTCTGAGAAATTAGGATAATTTGTTTTATGATTACAGTTCCAATAATTTTCATTTTTATTTGCTCTGGCCAACAGTTATTTTATATAATTTTAAGAAACACAATTCTGAATCTGTCTTGCACAATACAATAGAATTAGTATACTACAGTAGTGAAGTATATAGTTCCTCACTTTTTTTGTCATGCCATGCATTTTCAGTGTTATAAATTGCTTACTGTTTTGGATCTAAATCAAATGCATGCATTATTGCAGCCATGAAGAAAACTACATGACCTTTCTTGCAGTTATCCAACACCATAAAGTCAATACTTTTTAAGTTGTACAGTTCATTTCAATTTGATCTAGCCACAAAGCCTGGTGTGAAGAAAATATGGAAAATTGAAAAGTAATTTTTTTCAGTACTAACCGTGCAAAGATGAAAGACACAACAACAACAACAACAACAACAACTACATATGACATTTCTAAATGTATTCAGTATATCTTTATAAATAAGGCAAATTTTTGTAATATAAAATGCATATATTCAATATTTACAATATTTTATTACCTACGATATTTAGAGATTGGTTGGAGATTTTCTTTTTAAACTCTTCACATATATGTTTATGTATGCTTTTCCATTTTGCTTTGTAAGACAGAGCTGTTTAACAAATTATAGTTTTGAGTAACAATCTTCAGGAATAAGACTAGATCAATCCCTCCAGTATCTCATGATCTAATTAGTTATCAAGTGCCACTATGAGTTTACTTGATTATTATTAGAATGATGTAAAAGATGGTCCTTTTTTTGTAATTTGGTACAAATTAAGTATTATGGATTATATATACAATGTTAGCAAGTAAAATGAGTTTTAATATTAATCTATCTTCCAAAAAATACCTTATTCCATATCTATATTAATGACATCATTTTTTTTGCAATTAACTTGTGCTGTGCCATTAATGTATTTTATTATAACAACTCCTAAGTAGCTTGTTTTTGTATTATCCCATTTATAGTTGAAAACTAAGAAAAAGGGAAAACTAGTTGTACAGGAATGATATCAGCATATGACATGCTAAAACAGACTGTTGTCATAAATATTAATTTAAGATCCTTGCTAAAGATAACATTGCATTCCATTTAGTTATAAGTATATTTTAAAGACTGGAACACATTTTGATGTATTAAAATTGTATCAATTTTATTTTGGTTAAATTTTGATTCAGAAATGTATTCTAAATATTTTAAAAGAGTTATGTAAGAATATTAAGAATTTATATTATAGCCGCAGTGGTGCAGCAGTTAGTGTTGTCGCCTCACAGCAAGAGGTTCTCCTGTTTGATTCTTGGCTGGAGCACCTTCTGTGTGAAGTCTGCATGTCCTCCCCATGGTCGAGTGACATTAGGTAGGTGCAAGCATGAATGGGTGTGCCTTCGTTGAAGGTTGGGCATCGGGCTGGCAACTCAGCACCGTAAAATCCACTGCCAATCATGAGTGGACCAGAGTTCTGCTGTGGCAACCCCTAATCGGGAAAAGCCGAAATACTTTTTATCACCAGTAACATATTGTCAGCAAGAATTGAACTTGAATTATAGTTATTAGTGTTATATCTATCTATTTCCTTATTGTCTTCCCATCACATACAACTCCCTATTTTAACATATGGATAAGAAACAACATATTTGTCTTACTAATTCTATAAAATATCTGAAAATCAATTCATTGTGTAATGTTATAAAAAAGATAGACCCAGTTACAGAGTCAAATGCTTTCTCTAAACCTAAACACATGTAGTTATTTGTCATTATTATTGGCATAATCTATTAGTTTAATGATTCCATCTATTAACTTGTGTTTGGCATTTTGTTATGAATCCAATCTGACCCCCGCCCCATATATTATAGATGATATGAAGGCTGACAGCCTAGCTAGATAACATTTTGTAAATAATTCTATGTCTTTGTAAATTTTAACATGATCCACAGGCTTATTTTTACAAATGTAAGAAAACTAAATGTAAGAGAACTGTGTATGTTCTGAGCTTCAAAAATGGAACCACAGTGCACCCTGCTAGATGAAAGCTGCTAAGTAAAGGATTGTATGACTGATCTCAAAGTGTGGAGACAGGATGTCTGGGCTGGAAATTTTTTCTATTGTTTTGAGACAAGCAATAATTACTAGGTTTTATGTGTAAAATGTCTTTTATTGTTGTGGCTTCCTGCAGGTGTAGCTTACAAAGAAATTTAAATTTTGAGTTGTCTCTTAGCCTGGGAACTAAAGGAGAAATGATAAAAATGATGCCATCAGAGATGAGTCAGCAGTATTGTGTATTATCAATTTAAGACTTTCTCAGAGGGAAAGACTGAGCTTTTTGTATCTTGCCTTGGATCCAGTAGGATCATCCACTCACCAGCACTTGCTTGCTCTGTGTGTAAGTAGTATTTAGAGCAGTGATTTCTCTCAGAGATAGATAGAAATAGCCAGATTAATCTAGCTGTTTTCTGTATTTATATCAGACTATCCTACTGTATTGTTTAAAAGTATTTCCTGTGATCTCTGAACTTTCATGCCATTGTGTTGAATTGATGAGTATTGTCTTGTGTTTTTATTATTCATTATTAAATATTTTAAACCTTTCAACTGTGGCTGTTTTGTGTAGAGATAATGTAAGCTCTTAGAGAGTACTTGCATGTATTTGGTTATACTGTCCAAGTCACTCCAACAGTCTTGCTGTTCATCACACTTAGTAATTGGATAATAATAACATTACACAGTGCAATTGGTCACCCTTTGGTAAGGGCCTTATTAAATAGTGTTTGGTGGCAGTAATTTCTACCTTATAGTCTGAAGAGAAGGGGGCATAGCTGGAGGATCTGTGCCAGCCTTCCCTAGGAGTGTCTGTATGTTTGCATATAACTCATGTATCAAAGTGTGTGTGTGTCAGCTACTTGGGCTGGGACACGAAGCACTTGTTGGACAGAGAGGGTGCTGAAGGTCTTAGCTTGACCACTAGGTGGTGATCTGTACCCTACAGCTGTGCCAGTGGGGAGTATTATTGGGGATCTGGAGAGAAAGGGAGAAACCAGCCCCAGACTGACTGTGATCTCTGTGTGCTCCTAAGGGAACTTGTACTTTACTGTGTGGGTACGTGTTATCCTTCCCAATGTGGACACTCCTCACTGGTGTTAGTGGTAATGATTAAGGTTCCTGGGCCAGTGCACTGCTGTCACAAATTGTAATAAATATTTTAATCTCTTTGATATACCAGCCAAATAAAATATTCAAATAGGACTGTATTACTTTCTAAGTGCCTCGTTTGCTTTAATATTGGTGCTTAGGAACTTTCCATGCAGTTTATGGAATAAAGTTAATGCTTTATACCTATAGGAATGCTCTCTTCATAACTGTATTATCTCTTGAGAAAATAGTTTCTACGTTTTGGGAATGATATTGCCTAATCCAAGAGTTTTGTTTTTATTTCTTAATTTATTTTATTTCCAATTTTAGCAATAATTGTGCTTGGTTTTGAATTAATTTAAGCTTTATATTCTTATTCAGAAAGCTTTCTTCGGCATTGTTTACATCTGTCTGATTCATTTCTTAATTACATTTTTTTAATGATGGAAGGATCTTTTCAATAACTGTTTTAAAACCCAAAAAACCCTTTTTTTGGCAAAACCCCCAAAAGTCAGAGAAACATACCGCTATGCTAAATCAGCTGTTTTGTGAAAGAGAGGAAGACAAACTTAAATTGCTACCATTTAGTGAATTCAGTTCTCACCATAGCTGTCAACCTCTTGGTGCATAACACCTGAACAAAGCCAATAACGGGGGAATACAGCCCCCAAACATATTCAGTTCTCACCATAGCTCTCAACCTCTTAGCAAAAAACATGTGGACAAAGCCAGTAATGGGGGGGAATGCAGCCCACAAACATTCAATGAATTCAGTTCTCACCATAGATAGCTCTCAACCTTAGCACAAAATACCTGGACAAAGACAATAATGGGGAAATACAGTCCCAAAAATAGGGACAAATTTCAAATATCCATGTTATAAATGTAGACATCTGCTAGAATAAACAGTTTTATGTTACCATGTACTTTCTGAAGAATATGAAGTCTGAAATTCGAATGCCTGTTATTTTTAAACATTTAACCAGGAAACTGGTCTGACTTGGAACAAAAGACAATTTTCCGCAGAGCAGGGAGAAACTCCAGATACATCTTTGTAAGATGGGGGGACATGCAGACTCCACACAGAAGGCACCCCAGCCAAGAATCAAACCAGAGAACCTGTAGCTGTTAGGCAGCAATGCTACCAGTGCACCACTGCACTACCGACTTTGCAAGCCAAGGAAAAATGTAGATACAGAAACCACAGATTTTATGAGGAACAGAACAAATATGAGGCAAAAATCTGCAATTTTATTTTTGAAATGGTGGTGGATAGGGAATTCAGATCCTTGCCACCTGCATCCAAGGTACAGGGTTAAAGCCTGAGTATCTCTACCCACCACCGTTTGTTTTCTCTAGCCACCAGTATATAGCAACTGGGGCATTACACACACACACACACACACACACACACACACACACACACACACACACACACACACACACACACAAAACCTACCTGTTTCATGAACAGAACATGTCCGAAGCCTCACCTACTTGTTTCAGGAATATAATCCATGCGCACGAAGCCCATCCAGCCAGTGACCATTTATCCAGCAGTATAATTCACGAAGTCTGCGCAGTGAAATCCCCATGAGAGCTTTCAGCTCACCCCTCATTGGCCCTGCAGTCCGGAGATCCTCTGTTCTGTGTGGCCGTCACTGCACAGATTCCTGGGTATCTCGCAGCACAGATTGCTGGGTACCTCTTTCTCTGCATCCAGACTGCTAATAAAGGCAGTCTGTGTTTCCCAATGCCTCTGTGCATGCGCAGAGGAGTCGGGATTCATGATTTTTTGTTTCACAGATTTTTTTTTCTTTTTGTTTTTTCTAGGTGGGAGGGCTGCAGTCTGGCAGTCCGATAGCACGAGCCACCCCTGAGCTTAACAAGTCACTTGCAGGCATGACAAGGGAACATTCTACTAGGAGTTTGTCTTCTGTGGTGGCTTTTCAGACAGGGGTGGTCTCTATAAGTATCATAAAAGAGGCAACTTGACCCACTGTGCACATTTTTATGAAACACTACAAACTAGACACTTTTTCTGTCTATTGAGCAGCTTTTGCTATGATTATTTTCCATGGGGTCTGGGATCTTTGTTTCCTCCCTCACCTTTCCTTGCTCTGGTAATCTACCTGTACAGCTTAGTGATCTAATGATGAACTTAACAATTCTGTAAGCAAATGTACCATAAAAGTAGATGTTTTAATAAATCATGGTTGTATTAAGGACATCTTCCCTCTATCCCCCTTTTCATCAGATCTTTTCAAGGGTGTGGATATTTTTATATCCTCTTTTACCTAGGATATGCCTAATACTCAGGACTCTAGCCTCCCCTATTCTGAAGCAAGAATGTATTCACACAACTCAGTGATTCTGGCACATGAAAGGAGCCCTGCAGCTTTGAATACTGTCCACTTATAATATTCTTGACAAGGTATAACTCAAACATCTAAGGCTACTGCAAAAGGGATCTATTTGAACATCTGTTATGGTAAGTTTACATACACAAGTGTACTTTCTGTGTAAGGGAGCTGTAAAAAAGGCCTTATGAAAAAAAATTTCCATGAAAAGGTTTTCAAAATAAAAAAGAAAATGCAATTTTTGAAGACTTAACTCTTTATAATTTTCTGAGAAATTAGGATAATTTGTTTTATGATTACAGTTCCAATAATTTTCATTTTTATTTGCTCTGGCCTACAGTTATTTTATATAATTTTAAGAAACACAATTCTGAATCTATCTTGCACAATACAATAGAAAATAGTATACTACAGTAGTGAAGTATATAGTTCGTCACCTTTTTTGTCATGCCATGCATTTTCAGTGTTATAAATTGCTTACTGTTTTGAACCGGTATCCAGTCATTTGGATCTAAATCAAATGCATGCATTATTGTAGCCATGAAGAAAACTACATGACCTTTCGTGCAGTTATCCAACACCATAAAGTCAATACTTTTTAAGTTGTACATTTCTTTTCAATTTGATCTAGCCACAAAGCCTGGTGTGAAGAAAATATGAAAAATTGAAAAGTAATTTTTTTCAGTACTAACCGTGCAAAGCCGAAAGACACAACAACAACAACAACTACATATGACATTTCTAAATGTATTCACTATATCTTTATAAATAAGGCTAATTTTGTAATATAAAATGCATATATTCAATATTTACAATATTTTATTACCTACAATATTTAGAGATTGGTTGGAGATTTTCTTTTTAAACTCTTCATATATATGTTTATGTATGCTTTTCCATTTTGCTTTGTAAGACAGAGCTGTTTAACAAATTATAGTTTTGAGTAACAATCTTCAGGAATAAGAATAGACCAATCCCTCCAGTATCTCATGATCTAATTAGTTATCAAGTGCCACTATGAGTTTACTTGATTATTATTAGAATGATGTAAAAGATGGTCCTTTTTTTTTTTTTTTTTGTAATTTGGTACAAATTATTATGGATTATATATACAATGTTAGCAAGTAAAATAAGTTTTAATATTAATCTATCTTTCAAAAAATACCTTATTCCATATCTATATTAATGATATCAATGTTTTTGCAATTAACTTGGAATTAACTTGTGTTGTGCCATTAATGTATTTTATTATAACAACTCCTAAGTAGCTTGTTTTTGTATTATCCCATTTATAGTTAAAAACTAAGAAAAAGGGAAAACTAGTTGTACAGGAATGACATCAGCATATGACATGCTAAAACAGACTGGTGTCATAAATACTAATTTAAGATCCTTGCTAAAGATAACCTTGCATTCCATTTAGTTATAAGTATATTTTAAAGACTGGAACACATTTTGATGTATTAAAATTGTATCAATTTTATTTTGGTTAAATTTTGATTCAGAAATGTATTCTAAATATTTTAAAGAGTTATGTAAGAATATTAAGAATTTATATTATAGCCGCACTGGTGCAGCAGTTAGCGTTGTCGCCTCACAGCAAGAGGTTCTCCTGTTTAATTCTTGGCTGGAGCGCCTTCTGTGTGAATTCTGCATGTCCTCCCCATTGTCGAGTGACATTAGGTAGGTGCAAGTGATAATGGGTGTGCCTTCGTTGAAGGTTGGGAGTCGGGCTGGCAACTTGGCACCGTAAAATCCACTGCCAATCATGAGTGGACCAGAGTTCTGCTGTGGCAACCCCTAACCGGGAAAAGCTGAAATACTTTTTATCATCAGTAACATATTGTCAGCAAGAATTGAACTTGAATGATAGTTATTAGTGTTTTATCTATCTATTTCCTTATTGTCTTCCCATCACATACAACTCCCTATTTTAACATATGGATAAGAAACAGTATATTTGTCTTAATAATTCTATAAAATATCTGAAAATCCATTCATTGTGCAATGTCATAAAAAAGACAGACCCAGTTACAGAGTCAAATGCTTTCTCTAAACCTAAACACATGTAGTTATTTGTCATTATTATTGGCATAATCTATTAGTTTAATGATTCCATCTATTAACTTGTGTTCGGCATTTTGTTATGAATCCAGTCTGACCCCCGCCCCATATATTATAGATGATGTGAAGGCTGACAGCCTAGCTAGATAACATTTTGTAAATAATTCTATGTCATTGTAAATATTAACATGAGCCACACGCTTATTTTTACAAATGTAAGAAAACTAAATGTAAGAGAACTGTGTATGTTCTGAGCTTCAAAAATGGAACCACAGTGCACCCTGCTAGAAGAAAGCTGCTAAGTAAAGGATTGTATGACTGTTTGATCTCAAAGTTTGGAGACAGGATGTCTGGGCTGGAAATTCTTTCTATTGTTTAGAGACAAGCGATAATTACTAGGTTTTATGTGTAAAATGTATTTTATTGTGGCTTCCTGCAGGTGTAGCTTACAAAGAAATTTAAATTTTGAGTGTCTCTTAGGCTGGGAACTAAAGGAGAAGTGATAAAAATGATGTCATCTGAGATGAGTCAGCAGTATTGTGTATTATCAATTTAAGACTTTCTCAGAGGGAAAGACTGAGCTTTTTGTATCTTGTCTTGGATCCAGTAGGATCATCCACTCACTAGCACTTGCTTGCTCTGTGTGTAAGTAGCATTTAGAGCAGTGATTTCGCTCAGAGATAGATAGAAATAGCCAGATTAGTCTAGCTGTTTTCTGTATTTATGTCAGACTATCCTACTGTATTGTTTAAAAGTATTTCCTGTGATCTCTGAACTTTCATGCCATTGTGTTGAATTGATGAGTATCGTCTTGTGTTTTTATTATTTATTATTAAATATTTTAAACCTTTCAACTGTGGCTGTTTTGTGTAGAGATAATGTAAGCTCCTAGAGAGTACTTGCATGTATTTGGTTATACTGTCCAAGCCACTCCAACAGTCTTGCTGTTCATCACACTTACTAATTGGATAATAATAACATTACACAATGCAATTGGTCACCCTTTGATAAGGGCCTTATTAAATAGTGGTTGGTGGCAGTACTTTCTACCGTATAGTCTGGAGAGAAGGGGGCATAGCTGGAGGATCTGTGCCAGCCTTCCCTAGGAGTGTCTGTATGTTTGCATATAACTCATATATCAAAGTGTGTGTGTGTCAGCTGGGACACAAAGCACTGGTTGGACAGAGAGAGTGCTGAAGGTTTTAGCTTGACCACTAGGTGGTGATCTGTACCCTACAGCTGTGCCAGTGGGGAGTATTATTGGGGATCTGTAGAGAAAGGGAGAAACCAGCCCCAGACTGACTGTGATCTCTGTGTGCTCTTAAGGGAAATTGTACTTTACTGTGTGTGTACTTGTTATCCTTCCCAATGTGCCCACCCCTCACTGGTGTTAGTGGTAATGATTAATGTTCCTTGATTCCTGGGCCAGTGCACTGGTGTCACAAATGGTAATAGATATTTTAATCTATTTGATATACCAGCCAAATAAAATATTCAAATAGGACTGTATTACTTTCTAAGTGCCTTGTTTGCTTTAATATTGGTGCTTAGGAACTTTCCATGCAGTTTATGGAATATAGTTAATGCTTTATACCTATAGGAATGCTCTCTTCATAACTGTATTATCTCTTGAGAAAATAGTTTCTACATTTTGGGAATGATATTGCCTAATCCAAGAGTTTTTTTTTTATTTCTTAATTTATTTTATTTCCAATTTTAACAATAATTGTGCTTGATTTTGAATTAATTTAAGCTTTATATTCTTAATCAGCAAGCTTTCTTCAGCATTGTTTACATCTGTCTCATTCATTTCTTAATTACATTTTTTTAATGATGGAATGATCTTTTCAATAACTGTAACTTTATTTTTTCTTCCCTGGAAGATCCACTTTTTCTGGTTAATCTGGATATGATTTAGATCTACTTGCTAATTTATGATGGTATTTTAGTGTTGTTGAAAATATTGAAAAGTAATTCTTTATAATCCTATAGTTAATGTATGATCTAGCCATTTTGGAATTTCTTATTTAATATTTTGATCAACTCTATGCAATTTACATTTTCTTTTTGAACTTTAAATTAAGCTTCCTGTAAATTCTCCTATATTACAAACATTTTCTTATGCTGCTCTTTTATTTTTTTTTCAACACATGAAATGTATTTTCCCAAATAAAAAAAAAAAAAAAACTTTAAAGAATCTCATTGCATAATGGGACCTACCTCATCATTTTCATTAGTCATTTTTAATTTCATTATATAACATCTCTTAAAATTGTTTATATAGTTATTTGAGCCTTAATTCTGTTAAGTACTGTACTATTTCATTGACACATTAAAGTAAATGAAATTATGATCAGATATAGGTTGTGATGGCGCTTTTTCTAATTTATTACTTAATCCATTAGACCCTTACATTCTATCTATTCTAGTTTTTGTCTCAAATGAATATGAGTATTGTGTGGAATGTAAAGGATTTGTTTCAGTATATTCATTAATATTTTTGAGATTTAGAGTTTCAGCCTGACTAGATCATTGTTTGAACTTGCATCTTTACTCAGAATACAGTTAAAAATCACCTCCTTAATTCAAACTAGCTTTCATAATAGTAATATGTCTAAACATGTTTTTTGCCAGTTTTGCTTTAAGCCTTGGTAAATGTTTGCTAATAAGCCTTAGAAATTCCAGTATTATTGTAGAAAGCATACCTTTGGTATTGAGATACATGTTTTGCTGTGTAGCTTTTGCATATTTGCTTTTAAGTTGGTGGAATATTTTCTTTTTCACATATTTGGAGATGTTTAACAAAGTTACTATAAGCATTTTGTAAAATGTCTGTTTATAGGTTCATAGGTAGGTATTAGGCTATCAGCCCAAGGACCTGAGTAAGCCTAGAATGTATGCACAGAGGATTGGTTCTCAAAGAAACCCTCTCCCTATGAAAAATGAGGTAGGGTTAGCTCACCCTAAGAGCTTGCAACTCAGACACCCTTCTTGCAGTGGTCAGAGCAATCAGTAAAATTGTTTCTCAAGCACGGGGTGCCCTAGGCAAAATGGCTCCACAGCACCCCCCACACCACCCAGGTGCCCTCATCCTGGTCTGTCTACACCAAATAAATACTGGAAAAGTACCCCTGCTAGAGCAGTGGCATAGACAGCTGCCTAGTTGGTCTATGCCTAAAGCCTGCTTAAGTTAAGACCCTTACATCAGCCACATTAGCTAGTTCAGATGGAACAAGTATTAGCTTCTCTAGCATAAAATTAAGATGCCAAGGAGGGGCAGCCAGTTTACTTGGAGCCTCCTATGCAAAATTATTTTCAAGAGTCGTAAGTGGCGTAAGCCACAAAACTATGGGCTAGGCTTGTAAATGCCCTCGGGCAGATAGCCTAGTATGAACCTATGAACCTATAACCTATGAATAAGAATACTGAAGACAAAGCCTTGAATGCATCCTTGCATCTTCCTGTTTAGATTCAGAATCATGAATCTCTTCAGGAAAAGAAGCATCCCCTCTTTCTGATGTGAAACTGCCTTGAAAGAGGAGGATCCATGGACAGACATGGTGAAGTGGTTGATAAATAAACCTTGATAGAGGAATAATAAAAGTCATAACATAGTAGGCCACACAAACATTGTAAAACCAGACAACAATTAGCTCTGAATGGGATCTAGTTATGTTGTTGGCACCAACTAAAATCTTTTCCATGTACTAATATATGATTTTTAGTGACAGGCCTTCTTGCCTCCATTAGTACCTGCTGCACATCCTCAGAAAGCAGGTGTCTGAAAGGAATTAAGACCCTGTCATCCCAGTAGTCAGTTGAAGATGACTGATGCTGAGGTGTATAAAACAACCCTGTTCTTGTGTGAGTAAATCCATTGAAGAAGCTTGTTGTAATTGGCCCTGGCGATTTCTAAAAAAAGGGAGAACCACAGTTGTCTGGGTCGGAAGGGAGTCACAATAATGATCATGGGGATTCCTTCTGAATCTTCAGAAGTACCCTGGATATTACTATAAATGGCAGAAAGGCATACTAGAACATTCCTGTCCAAAGAAAAGAAAAGGCATTTGTCTTCCAAGCCTTCTTGTAGGGAGTCCTGGAACATAATTTTGCTAGTTGATTGTTCAGAGAGTAGGCAAAGAGGTCTACTTGAGGAACTACCCACAGATGGACCAGAGCTTGAAAGATCCACTAGTCTAGTTTCTTTCATGCCTGCCCTTGTCCCGCTCAGCATGTTTGCCACACAGTTTTCTTTGATAGAATGTATGATGCCTGTATAGTGAGATTATGCTGTGATGCTATATCCCATGCTAACATGGCTAGTCAGTGAAGAGGGTATGACCTGATTCCTCCTTGGTTGTTGATGTACCACATGACTGTTGTATTGTCTATAACCACTTGAAGAGGTCTCAGGGACCTAAGATGGTTCAAAGAGTTGAGTGCCTTGATCATGCAAGCATCTCTTTGACATTTATCTGCTTGCATCCGCCCTTGGTGTCCCACAACCCCTGTACTCTTATTACTCCTGAAACTGCTTCCCAAGCAAAATCTGAAGGGTCTGCTGTGACTAACTGCTTTGGAGCAGGGAGAGAGAAGGGGACACTTTGATTTAAAGATATATGTTGTCTCCACTAAAGAAATTATATTCTGATAAACAACAGTATTGGTATCTAAAAAACTAAAGGGTGTTGATGCTGGAACCAAAGAGATTTCAGATACCACTGTATCTTTCTCATGGGGAGTCTTGCTAGAGGTATCATGAGAATAATAGATGTCATGAGACCTAAAATCCTATGGTATTCTCTTGTAGTGATCATAGTGGAAAACCTTAGAAGTAGATCTAAATTAAGATCTTTTTTTTTCCTTTGGAAGAAAAGCTCTTTGAACTGAGGTGTCTAGTTGGCATCCTGGGAACACAATCCTGAGTGAGAGAATCAAGAAAGACTTTTGAATGTTTTCTTGTAATCCCAATTTGTGCAAGAGATATCTCACCTAAATGAAAGAGTGAGAGAGATTCTTGATATTCTTGAAAAAGGCTATGCAAAGATAATCAAGTCATCTGCATATGGAAAAAATGTGTATAACCTGTAGCCTGCAATGAGCTATAATTTGAGATAAACACTTTGTGAACACTCGGTGCAATGGATAGTCCAAAGGGTAAAGCAAAGAACTGATAATATAATTCAGACACACAATACTTTAAGAAATACCTAAAGTTGGGATGTGATGATAAGTATCTTTCAAGTCTTATGTTACCAGGAAACTTGACAAAGGAAGAAAAATGTAACAGGTTGTGAAGTGATATCATTTTGAATTTGGGCACTATCAGAAATAGTTTTAGGAAAGAAAGATCCAAAACTAGTCTCCATTGTATTTCTTTGGCATGGGCAACATTCTTGAACAAAACCCCTTCCCCACTTGGGAAGGAGAAACTGATTCTATCACTGTTTGACACAGCATGTGACGAAGAACAGGTGGAAACAAGAGAGTGTGATCTGCAGGATGAGGAATAACTCCCTGGGCCAGAGTCAGGTCATCTACAAATTATTTAGTATCCAGTTCCCCATGAACATGTGGTGCCCTGCTGGAGAGAGGATGCCCCTTCAATCCATTGTCTGACCCAATGATGAGCAGTGCTCTTCACCAACCTTGGAGCTGGTTATCCCTGGCCAACTGGAGATCCACGGCACTGCAGTATTATTTCATTTGGCATGATTCTGACTTACAGTATCATAATCCCACAGATGGTAACTTCGCACCATTGGCTCCTCAGCCAAGCACTTACACCAAATGTCTGAAACTGTGATTCCTCTCATACTGAGCAAGATTACTATTGCAACAACACATCATCAGTAGGGTAAAACTAACCTATCTTCTGATGATCTAATTCTAGTTCATGTTCCCTATTACTAGGTGAACAATCCAACATTTGGTGAATTCTGCTTCATAGTGATAGGAAGAACCAAGGGGTGGCCACAGTGGTGCAGCGGTTAGCGTTGCTGCCTCACAGCAAGAGGTTCTCTGGTTTGATCCTAAGCTAGGGTGCCTTCGGTGTGGAGTCTGCATGTCCTCCCTGTGGTCATGTGGGCTTCCTCTGGGTGCTTCAGTTTCCTCCCACATCCCAAAGACATGCTGTAGGTGGATTGGCTACTCTAAATTGGCCATAGGCGTGAGTGCATGTGTGCCTTCTGTGGAAGGTTGGGCACCAGGCTGGCAACTCAACACTGTAAAACTTCACTGCCAATCATGCAGGACAGGTGATCTGCTGTGGCGACCCCTAACCAGGAAAAAAACAAAAGAAGAAGAAGAGGTGATAGAAAGAGTCAGTATTAACAGATCAAAAAGTGATGTTGCTATGAATGCTTGGCTACTTCCTGTGGTAACTTTTCTGAAACCTCCTGTTTAAAACCCCAAAGGGTAGAATGATCCTTTCCCCCTGGAAAGGACGAATTTCCTCCCACTGCCATCTGTTATCATCATCATCTTCTTTCGGCTTTTCCCATTAGGGGTCACCACAGCGGATCATCTGTTTCCATTTCTTCCTGTCCTCAGCATCATGGTCTTTCACACCAACCACCTGCATGTCCCACTGCCATCTGTAATGCTAAAGAATAATGTTTTAGAACCCATAAGTCTGAAGCAATCAGTTGCCAAGGAGAAAAATGAAGATTCAGATTTTCTGGAAGAGAAAACAGGCTAGGATGGTAAGGGATAACATGATCTCTTACATAGTTATTTAGATTTGTTGGTTTTGATTTTGGGAGGTTAGATACTTCATTTTAGAATCCCTTGCCACATCTTCTTGAACATCTGTTTATATGAATTTTGTTGACACTGTTTATTCTTTTTTTTTTTTTTATTTGTTTGTTTGCTTTTTTTTGCCAAAATTAGATTTGTAGAAGATAAAATCCCTTGGACAATTTTGAGAAGGAGGGCTGATAAATCTTAGAGAGTCCATGGGTCAGTTTACTCCTTTCATCACACTTTTTGATCACCTCTGCAACAGATGGGCCAAACACTAAGTTTCTATTCAAAGTAGAATTTGAAATCTATTTTTTCCTCATCTAGGAGGTTCTGAGAATGCAGCCAAGCAAACCTTAAAACAGTACTGGTGGTCATAGCCTTGGAGGAAGTATCAAAGGTCATACACACAGATTGCAAATAATAAGTAGTGACCTGTGGAATAGAAGAAACCACGTCATTTATAGCAGTTTTTTTATTCAGAAGAAGAAACTGTAGATAAAACATTCCTCATACTTTCACAATATGTCAGAATGAACTTTAACATATGAGCCTGACAATTTAAAATTCTGAAAATCAAAATTGCAGAAGTATACACTTTATTCCCATACCTATAAAATAATTTTCCCAACCTTATTAGAAAGATTAGGATTGGAATTAACTAAGTGCTTGGCAGTAATGGAGTCAACTAAGGATATAGCTGCTGGGTCAAGTTTGGGAGTATTGTATAAAATGTAAAAGACTGAGGAACTTTATAAAGCCTGTCTGCATTTTTAGAGACAGCTGACTGACAATCAGGAAAATTACAGGCAGTAGGACATGCATCTCTAAAGCAGACAGGACAGGAGGAAGGGATGTAAGTTCTGGAAAATCCTTCTGTAACAACTCATAGCATTTTTCTGAGGAACTGAAAAGCCTAATTGTTGTCCCACTGAAAACACTGGAACAGTCTAGCAATAGTTTCAGAGAAAGAGAAACCTCCACAAGAAGAATCAGAAACTGAGCTCTCCTCTGAGTCTTGAATTTAAAAACTGAGGCTAACGACCTTAATCCACCTTAATGCATCTTCCTGTTAAGATTCAGAATCATGAACCTCTTCAGGAAAAGAGGAAACTACTCTACTCTACAAGAAGGAGCAATAGTCTGAATTAAATTCTGAGCCAGCCCCAGTAAACAACTCAAATACAAAGAAATCTGAGAAGGAATAAATACTTGCTTGGATTTCTGTTTCTTTTTGATTATTAAAATTAAACACAATTTATCCACAGAAAATATGTTACCAGTTAGTTTACACTACTTTTAAACTGAGAAAAAAATGAGTGCTATGTTTAGTAGCACATTTTACCTTGAAACAGTTCATTAAAGCACACCACTCCTAGCTTTAAAATAATGTTTTTGAAAAATAAAGTAATAAAGTAATAAAGCATGAGTAAGTATAGGAAAATGGAAGTTCTTTTTCCCCAAAGTGACTTTATCTGCCCAGCAAAGGAAAGCACAAGCCAACTGTCAATCCTCAAAAGCCACAGAGGAGCAAACTCTTCAGCAGTAGTAAGGCTCTGAAGGCTTTTATGCCCAAACCTGTCTTTTAGAGAGCTCATCTCAAGGTGCTTGATAGCTTGGGTGTGTGGAAGGTGCCCTGAAGCTTTGGAAGCTAGCTGGCTGTTATATCTTTGACAGGATATAACCACATACAGTTAAGGCTACTGCAGCAGTGACAAATGTTTTAGCATCGGGGTGAGTATGTATGTGTTACAGTGTTTGCAGGTTAGGGTTAGTGAGGGTTTATTTGAGGCAAGTAGAAGTTGAAATGTAGAATAATAGATAGGTGATGTTGGGGAGGGGTCTGAGTAGGAACGGATATAGTGCAAAGTAGTATGGGAGGGAGCAGACCTCTTAACTGTCCAGATTTTTTTCAGAATGTCCAGATTTTTGCCTCATAGTTTTGGTCTGCTCCTCATAAAAGCCAGATTTCCAAGCGGAAAATGTATCATGTACGTATAGCTGTAACAATATCTGAAATTAAAATCAAGTTAAGATCCGAATTTATTAGTGACAAAATCTTTACAACTAAGTGCTTTTATCTAATATAATTGAGACTTCTTCAGATAAAATTAGTTGGTCATATGACATACCTGTCATACCAACTTTTCATGTGAAATTTTTGAATTTGGAGATAAAAAATTAATGAGACATGTTATAATAAAATTAACTTATTGCAACATCATAACTAAAAAAAAAATATTTAATTATATGGTATAACACTAAAATGAAAACATGTTAACTAAGAAATACATACAATTAAATGCTAGAAAATTAGATAATCTGCTTCTCATAAAATTATGCAAGAACTATGTATAACACTTTTAAGGACTAAAATCAAAGTGAGGTAAAATGAGCATAGAACTAGATAAACAAGAAAATGGAACTTAATAATGACCCAGAACACATAATGTAGGGAATCAAAATATAAGACAAATATGTATACATAACACAATATAAAGAGAGAAAGATTATTTTTAATTACTTTTGTTATGCCTTCATTTTAAGAAGGCTATTAATAGACATAATTTCATTAAGTCCTGGAGTCATAGTAATATGCAAAATAAAAGTGCTAACAAAGTTTCCATTATTCCAATATAATGGACCATGGGCAGCCCCTAGGATTGACATCCACTTTCTGTATAATGGCAAATCAAAAATTGTGTCCATCATTAATGGGAATATGTTTATACAGAGTACTGGTTGACTTAGTTTTTGTAATGTTGTATATGTGTTTGTAAATACATTGTTTCAACTTGATCTCTATTTTGCCTATATAGTAAGCTGGACTACAAGAGCACAGAGCTGCATATATGACCCCAGAAGTATGACAATTTCTGTGTCTTGGTATTTTAATTTTCTTATTGTCAAGCAAGACTTCATCACCGCAATGAATATACTGGCATTCTGTACAAGTGCCACATTTTGACATTTTGCCATTATAAGGGATATTGAGCACCAAATAAATTATCAAAAATATTATTGAAACTTGTCACACATTTTTATATAATCTTGGGTCATGTTCCAAAAAATTCACAGGTATCTTTGTGGCAAGATATTAATTACCAATTTCTGTTGATAATGTCAGAGATGTATTCACTGTCAGCATTATAGGTAGTGATACAAAATGCCCATGATCAAAATTACCATTGTGAAAGTTATTAGATTTGGTGACATTATTTAGACGTCTGATCAAAATATCCAGGTGTCTGTGTTACAGCCCTATCTGTGTGGTCAAGAACATTGTCCACCCAGGAAGTTTTATCCGCTAAATGTAATAAAGGAACATAGAATCCTGAACATCTCTTATGAATAACTTCCTTACTGATATCATTAATGACTTGTTTCAGGTAACCTCTGTTAGAAAACACAAAACTTAGAGTGTTGCATTCTTCAGTGAACTCATCATAATCAGTGACCATCCTGGCAGCATGTACCATTTGTCCCTTGACAATGCCTTGCATTTGATGGAAAGGATGATTACTGCTATAGTGTAGGAAATTGTTTGAGTATGTTAGCTTGTGATATATTCTCACTGTCAGGCCCCAGTTTTTGACATTTTTCGAAAGTTGAACATCCAAATATGATAGTGTGTTTATCCCAACAGTATAAGTGAACTTTAAAAAGAATGTTTTGCTGTTCATATATTCTATAAATTCATCAACCATATCAATAGGTCCTGACCAGGCAATGAATATATTGTCCAAATACCTAGTGTATATTTTCATATACTGGAATTAAGAACATAAAAAAGATAGTGTTGTTCCCAGGCAGCCATGATAATGTTAGCATAAAGGAGGTCACATGCTGCCCCCATAGCAATGCCAGCCTGCTGTTTGAAATATTGTCTCATAATAAATATAATTGTTATAGTGAGCCATCTCAACTAGATGACAAACAGAATTGATCTTATCCTGACTTAATCAGAAATAGTCGATGATGTAATAGTAAACCTGTCCAATCCAGTATTGTGGAGAATACAGCTGAAAAGATCCTTTACATCAATAGTAATAAATACAGCACTGGTATATTCCCACAATTGGTTGCATTGTACCAAAAATCCCATGAGTCTTTGCGCAAATGTAAGATTTTTAGAGACGGATGCTTTAAGAAGATAGTCAATAAATCTAGCAATAAAGCTAGTCTTAGAATTAACTGTGTACACAATAGAGGGAAATGGAGGTTCCCCGGGACTTTTATGATTCTTAGGGACACCAAAAATAGTAGGAATTTTTGGACTTTCTACATGCATAAATTGATAATCAGCAGGTATAATTTTACCTTGTGTGAGCATATCTTCAAGGCAATAATTAATGTTCCTGTAAGATATATTGATCATTGATGGATGTTTCCTTGTATGTCTCACTGTATAGTAAGTTAAGCATACATTGTTTGTAATCTAAGTTGTTCATAATCACCATGCCTCCGCCCTTGTCAGGGCACATAATACTCACTTGATTACCTTCTCTTAGATCTCTTAACAGATGCCATTGATCTTTGCTCATGTTGTAATTGTGTCTTCTATATGCTGATTGAGCAGAAACCTGATGTTTGTTTCACAAACCCTCTCAAAAACATCGAGAATAAGATATAATACAGGGTTAAACATGCTTAGCACTTTTAGGTCACTATCTCTAGCCTCGCTGTTAGAATCATTGAATAGCAGAGCAAGGTTTAGGTTCTTAGTAAATAATTTTAACTTACATGTAACTTTAAAAATTGCAGCGCGCCTTTAAGGGACAAAGGTGTATCCCCTACTGAACAGCTCCACACAATCAGTAGTAATAACATAATTACTGTAATTGTAAGTTTTGAAATCATTGATACCATTTGATACAATGTTACAAGTCGAAGTACCAGCACTTACTGTGTCATTGTCTATTGCCATCTCTGTCCATTACATCCCTTCTGGTTGTGTTGTTTCTTCTGTTGTTGCCAAGGTGTTCTGGGTGGAACTGTATAAGGGTTGTAACTGTTCAATCTCCTGTTCTGTAATCCCTCAGATTGCCGAGGTAGTTGTTGTTCTAAATGGTCAGTGTTATCCTTGAGAGTGTTATCATCACATGATACTTGATCATTGCTCCAGGAATGAGTATTATTACTTACTTACTCTAAGGGCACTGTATACCCTTATCCTGCTAGAAGCCAAGAAAAGACGGATATAAGTAATAATTCTTCTTCCTGGACCAATGAATGAGTGAATCTGTCAGCTGTGATGTTGTCAGAGCATTGATTAATATCTAATGAAGTACTGGATTCTTTTGAGTTCTTTTATTGAATGTGGTGGGGAATTAATCAACTGAGTAAAGTTGCATAGATTAATGGTGTTAGAGCCTTCATTTTGTGTAGTCCAATTGTTATTAAAAGCATTGAGTATGGTAGTTTCTTGGGTGATATTATTTGTGGTCCATAATAGTATATCTTAAATTATGAAAGAATCCATATTTGGTGGGATGTAGTCCACAATTATACACAGCGACTTTGAGTTACTTTCTAGTAAGTTAAACAGAATTTTTGCTTTGTCAAATTTAGGCGCTGTATGAAGGCAGTTATAGAGATCTAAGGTGTTGACATAAATAATAGCTACTCTGCCACCTCTTTTGTTTATTCTATCAGACCTGATAATATTATAGCCCTGTGAAAGAAATTCTTCAATTGTAAGGATGGGTTTTAACCAAGTTTCAGTAAATGATAAAATGTCTGGATTATGTGAAGAGACTCCGTGCTAGTAGTTTTGGTACTTAACTGGATAAACTATGAATATTTAGATTAAAGAACTTGCAACATGATGGCAGAGTGGTTGAGATGACTGGTTTTGAATTACTTGGTGATAAAGGGATGGATGATTGAGTGGCCTAGGGCTTGGGTGTATATCTCCTCACAGAAATAGTGATAGAGGGATGGATGATTGAGAGGCCTAGGGCTTGGGTGTATACCTCCTCACCGAAATAGGAGTGAATTAGTGATGTAGAAATGAGAAGCATGGGTGTTTGAGTCTGTGTAATTACATTACTCTTCTTTAATGCAGGTATTGATAAAAGGTAAACAAAAAGTCAGTTCAATTTCTTTCTATGTGTTTTACAGTTCTAGATGTAATTTTTTAAAGTCAGTTATTTTACATTTATATAGTGATTGGAATGCAGAACTATAGTGTGGAGCATATTTAGGTCACTAGGCTTGACTGAGTTTGTAATAATTTTATGTGGTGGAAATAAGTGGCAAAATTTGAGAGTTGGATTAGTAGTGAAATTAAGCTAAGATGGGGGAGAATTATGTTGGAGTAGGAGATGCAGCTGAATGTTGGAGAATTTTGGGAGATGAAGCTTATTTGCTAGTGGAATAAAATATATTTTTATGGGTGTTGATTCTGGTTGAGCTTATTAACACTTGGATGATGGATGGTGATAAATGCTTGTGAGAGTGTCTATGAGTATATATTTGCAATAATAGGGGGGGTGGGTGAGAATGAAGATAAGGGAGGGAGTGAAGGAAAGCAGTACATGGCTAGCCACCAGAACAGAGAAAAACAATCTGGAGACTTTTGCTTAGCTAGCCAACCTCAAGGCAGTGCTCCATTTGGAATCAGCTAGGGATACCTCCTAAACAGTATGACCTGTTTGCTACAGGACCTAAGCCACAATTATAGGATAACTTTCACAGGTCAGCAATTAAGGTTGTCAGTATAGGCCAGTCTTCACTGAAAGAAACATCATAATCATCATAATCAGCCCCTTTTCCCCATTTTTTCTACATGGGGTTAGGGTACCATGCTGTTGCCATCTCTCTTAATTCAATACCACAATCCTGCCTACTTCTACGCTTATGCCTGACTGTCACAGATTTTCTCTCACGCAATCCATCCACCTCTTTGCTGGATGCCCCTGTTTCCTCTTACCTTCTTCCTGTCTATCCCAAATCTTCTTTACCAGATTCTTCATCATCATCAACATCCTTTTTCCCATTTTTTCTACATGGGGTCTAGGTATCATGTTAACTGCTGCCATCTCTCTCTTGATTCAGTGCCACACTCCTACCTTTTTTGACACTCATACCTAACTGTCACAGAGTTTCTCTTACACAGTCCATCCACCTCTTTGATGGACATCCTTTTTTCCTCTTACTGTCTTCCTGTCTGTAACAAATCTTTACCTGGTTGACTTCTGCTTTTCTGTACATATGTCAAATCTTTGATCTTTTCTGCAAATGGAGCTACTTTGGCTTCTGCTCTTATGTCCTCATTTCTTCATCTGTCCCACAGCGTACACCCCACCACTCTTCTCAGACACTTCATTTCCATCAGCTCTAGTTTCCTCATCAGCTCTGGCTTTACCACCCAGGTTTCTGTACCTTACAGTAGTACTGGTCACACCACTGTCTTGTACACCTTAATTTTCAGCTTCTTTAGCATTCTTCTGTCATTCACTATACCTGAGACTCTTCTTTAGCATTCCTCTGTCATTCACTATACCTGAGACTCAATGCAAGTTGGCTGCAGTCCCTCTCATTCTAACTTTGACCTCTGTATTCAGACTTTCCTTCTCCTTAACTCCTCCTCCCAGATACTTAAAGCTATTAACCTGTTTCTCAATATTCCCTTCTATCTCAGTTCTCAGCTTCTTTTGACTTCCCCAGTTTACTGCCATTGCCACCGTCTTACCTGTGCTTAGTTTTAGCCCATACATACCTTCAGTTTTGAATTCCATTCCCCTATCCTTTGCTGAAGTTTTTGCTTAGAGTCTGCCTGTAATGCCACATTGTCTGCATTCAGCAATTTGCTGATCTGTCCCCACTGACCTGTTTGCTAATGTAGTCAATCATCCAGTATGAACAGCGGAAGGCTCAGAGCTGCACATTGGTGCACACCCAGTCCCACTGTGAACCCCTCTATGAGTCTGAGTATGTTCGTGCTTGAGTCATTGGGTCCTTGTACATAGCCTGCACTAATTCTACCAATGTTTTGGGGACTTTGGACCACCACAGTACTACCCAAATCAGCTTTCTCGGACCTTGTCATATACTTTCTCCAAGTCTAGGAATGCCTACCTGGAGTCTTTCCTCATCTGTAGCTTCTTCTCAACTATCTGTCTCACTGTAAACATCACTCAGTTGTTCTGCATCCCGAACTGAATTGGAATGGCTCATTTCTCATCTTATGTTCTACTGCTTTGCATATAAGTTTATCACTCACCCTCTCAAGAACTTTCATGTAATTTGACAGGAGTTTGATACTTCTGCAGTGCCCACAGTTGTGGATGTTCCCCTTTGTTCTTGTACAATGGCATGAGTATGCTTGTTCTCCATTCACCTGGGATACACTTTTCTCTCCACACTGCTTGGAGCATCCTCAGGAGCCATTTCTTCCTATCTCACCGAACACCTTTATCATATCTGCGGTGACCTCATCTGAGCCTGCTGCTTTTCCTGTCATTTTATTTATTGCTATTCTTACTTCTTCTAGGGTGGGCTGCTCTTCTTCTCTCCTCATAGGCTGTGTCTGGGGCAGTACAGCTTTTGTGAGGTTTTCTTCATTCAGAAGCTGACGGAAGTACTCCTTCCATCTGCCTTTCATGTCCTGTTGACTGGTGAGCAGGTTGTTGCTGACATCCCTTATGAAGGGTCGTTAGACCCACACTTGCCTATTGGACATTGGTGTTGGTGCTACAATGTGCATGGACATCTGCTGTTGGCCAGTCTACTGTGAACCCATCAGACATGACCAGACGGTCAGTTCTCAGTCATGTTCTTTACACAGTGTGTCTCCACATGCTGGTGTCACCACATCAACCTCCTCAGTAGAGTAAAGTGAGCAGAGTGTTTCCAGACATGACAGGGGCAGCCAGGACCATGGTGTGAACTGCCAGCATGGGCACCATAGAATGTTTTAGAGTAATACTGACAGTTGAACTAATGCATGTCCTGTAGTGTTATTCTGACACCATTGTGATGATGAATGCTGGGCAAACCACTGACAATTTCATCCCTATGTGGTTGTTGTGAGGTCTTACAACACTGGATTCTGTTATTTTTAATGACCTAGGTGACTACATTCCCTTGTTGATAATTATTTCCTCTTTTATATTGACATATGTTAATAGTGATATTTGTGACAGTAATGCAATATCTGATGACTTGCTTTCATGCTTGTATGATTTGATAGTGGAGTGATAGGGATGGGATTTACATTATAAATTCCCTTGTTGTCTGTCATTCAAACATGCACCACTACAACTCTGCATGCATACCCGTGTCACTTGTGTCCTGATTTGATTGTTCCACTCATTATTATTTTGTATATGTTCATACTGTTATATGTCATGTTTATGTTATGTATGATGCTCAATGTGTACATCTAGTGGGTCATTTCCATTTGATGTGCTCTGTACTGCTATTATGGGTCAACACATGAACATCACCATTTACTTGTTGTACTTCTGTATGTGTGGCTTGTCATAACTCAAGAGTGTGTGTGTGTCAGACACTGCCTGTTGTCTGAGCTAGCACTTGTGGTCATATCCCCCATTGCCCATGCCTGCTTCTTCTCCTCCACTGTGTCCTACTGATCCTCCTCTGATAGCTGTGACCTGTCATTTTCAGACATATGTGGTTCTTGGGGTAGGTCACTCACAACTAGGGCAAGCAAACCACCATGTGTGATGCACACAGTAATCATCTTTGCCGCCATTTCAGGTATATTTTGCAATGCACCCCCATGTATGTCCAGACATCTGAATCTGGCTTTCAGCATGTAAGACACATGTTCAGTGGTATTTTTTCTTGCAGAGTATGTTCTGTAGTATACCTCCTTAGTAGGGTTGGATGATGCTCTGTGTGGGGTCATTAGCCATGGCTCGTGTGGATAACTGCAGTCACCTGTTGGTGGAGGGGGAGATAAATCATATGTTGCCATCATGCATATTCTTGACAGGGGGTGTATTTTGCTTACATCCTAGATGTGTTCCTGTATTTACCCAGTAGTAATCCCTCAGGTATTTTCTCATGTTGAGAAGCAGCCCTCAGACTACTTTCTCTCCATATGGCAGCATTGTGGACACTACCAGGGTGTGTTGCCATGATATTTGTTATGCTGTCATCTGCTGAGCACACTGCCTGACAATTCAGTGATGGCCACCCCTTTCTATTTATGTAACTTTCTGCTTCGGATTCCATGAGGCTTTAATAGGGGCATGGGTGTAGTCTGTTGCACTGAGGACAAGGGGGAAGTTGGTGATGTTGTAGAACTGGTGTACAACATTTTTCCACTCCTTGCCTGTAGATGAGAAGTAGATATGTTCATCTAACTTGTTGCACATTGCTGCCAGAAATTGTGAGAGGATGCAAGTGGCAGTTGTCTGGGGCACTCCTATAGCCTCTCCCGTATGTTGTTGGAATGTCCCAAATGCCAGTATACCAAAGCTCAAACAAATTTTGGTTTCAAAAGGTATAGGGTTGCCTCACAATGTACACACAGACGTGTAGGGTGCACACAGCCTGAATCAACTGTCTGTCTGGCTGTGTGTCTAACTAACTGCCTTCTGGCATGGATTGTCACATCTTCTTGTATGACTTGCAGTACCATGGCCTATTGTATGTCATTCACTGGTGGTTGCATTCTATTTTTATTTTTCAGTAATATTATGGATCCTGCACATTTGTATCAGAGATAGCTTATTTCTTTTAGGTTGTAATATGGCATTTGCTGAGGGTTTTGGAATGTAGTTGGTGAAGCACTTTGTCACATTTAAGTTGCATTGGGTGAGCATGTTGTTTTTTTGGAATCTGACAGACATGTGCCGATTCTGTAATTATCCTACACTGAATAGATAATTACTCAGACTGATTCCAGCATGTCTTCTGTAATCATATCCACAGCTGGAGTGCTAATGACTTCCTGATGTCAATAACTTTGGTTTGGCATCTGGCCCGCAATCCCAGTGACATCAACTCAAAGTAAATGTGAGATGCATCCATAGACTTAAAAGATGCATATTCTTCATCTGCAGACTTGTCCAATAGAGTCTATTGAACTATGCCCAAGGTGACGTCACCAAGGGAAATACTAAATTTATTAATTTATTTGGGCCATGGCTTCATTAATAAAGTTACAATTTTTTTTTTAAATGGCTCAGATAAAAAAAGATAGAGTAGGGCAAGATATTCAAACTAAATCACATATAGTTAAGAATGTATATTGTGCCAGCAGAATGTTGAGAAGGGGTAAAGCACTGTCTACAGCTCAGGTGACCTGGGATCTGTAGTTTGATAAGCAAAGAGAGAATAAAAGAGAAAAAAAATGTATGTTGGGGAAAAGAACAAAGGACAGGATGGAACATGTACTGCAGAAGTTACAGTGCAGGGACAGCACAGGGTTATCAAACAGTCACAATAAAACACAACAAATGTACTAGAGTACAGTAGTTACAGAATATTGTAAACTAATATGGGCACAGGGCTGTGAGTTATAATCAGATATATTTGCCTTATACTAAATCATACATTGTTAATAATGTATATGATAGGGAAGACAGCAAAGGATAGGAAAGTGGAAAGCAGAACTGGAGTGTCAAAACAGTCATAAAGATGCAGCAGGCCTCAGCGGAAGATGATTTCTAAAACCTGCTGGATAAATAGGAAAGGCCCTGGTGCCTGACACTACTAAACGAAAACAAGAACAAGACTGTTTCAGGCCTGGATTTTATGTTACATCAGATCTTTGAAAGTGTGGCCTCGGTCATTAGAAGAAGGCATGGACAAATTGCTCAGGTTTTAGCAGTTATAAACAGTGCAGAATTCAGCATTCTCTGATATTGCTCAGGTCAGACTCATTCCCAGCTCTGAAGATTACCCTGCATGAAGGAGTAACCTCTACCTCTAAGTACTGAAGAGCAGGACTGAGATCTCGTGGATGACTACAGAAATAGCTAAGGGCCTGTGCAGCTTGGAAGGAATGAGTCTTTTGACAGAAGTCCTGAATGAGAAGTAAACCAGTATTAAAGAACAGCAAGTGTGCACAACACATAAATTACTTATAAAAACAGAGACAGTTATACTGTTACCTGTAGAAACACATCAGCATGTCCTGAATTATTTTCAAGCATTTCCACTATTCTTGATTGCACAGCTATTGTGGAACCCTCAGCACTGTAGCCAAGAAGACACCTTGCAGTTAATAACAGTTCATTCACTGTAAATAACAAGATGTCTGATCCTAGTCTGTTCCTTCCACTTACCTGACTGCATAGAACAGAAGAACCTTTTAGGTAAGATAGAGTGGTATTTTGTAACCAGGAGGGTACTATGAGGTAACTAATGGCATCTTCCCTGTGACTAAGAAACTGAACCACTTTACAGGCTTCCTGCTGCTACTGCTGCTAACCTCTCTGACCCTTTAAGACACAAAGTGTTATCACATGACGATGACAAACCCTTTAGAAATGTCCATCTTCCTGTGCTTCTCCTCCTGCACACTGACTGTACAGGTTTCTTCAGCACATAAAATGTTTAACTGGAGCCATGTACCCTTCTGAGGTTCCACAAATCATACATTAATGTACAGTCTCACATATCATCCAGTTTTGGAGTCTCAAAAAACTCTGGTTAATCACAAAATGGACCTCATTTTGTCACAGGAAATAATTCTGATTCCTAGGGTCTCACCACTTCACTTGCAAGAATTTGTATATTCAGTTACTGTACAGGATGCAGTTTAGACACAGAAGCTGAGGATTCCACCATAAAACTCATGGAATTTAGTTGAATGCCTGTTGCACCTCACCATACTCGTATATCTTTGCCTACATCTCTTATGCTGGGAATACCCACATATGCATCTTGCACCCATCACAATACCTATACAAAGTACCAAGCTAACCTGCATGTTTAGTAATGATGACAAAGGTTATAACTTCCTTGATTTAAACCATGCTGTGATACACAGGAAAAAAGTCACACGTCTTGTCACAGGCCTGTTTATTCCTCCTTCAAAAACCATTCATTGAAGTAATTCATATCAGAATCAAAAAGCTCATTTTTAGAGTATGAGGCCTCTAGTAATACTTAACTGTTAACTACTCCCCATTTAAAAAAGACTGTGGAGCAACAATGGCCATTATGGAGAGTAACAACCCTGCAACCTGTTGGAGGGAAGCAGTAGGTCCATGTATTATTGAACCTGTAGTCAATCTGGGTTTATCCTTACTGCTCATGACTTGTATCTGGAATGGTGAGTAAGACTATCACATGGCTGAAACACTTCTGTTAAAAACAAAATGAACATTGGAGGGAAGCTGTAGGTCCATGTATTATTGAACCTGTAGTCAATCTGGGTTTATGCTTACTGCTCATGACTTGTATCTGGAATGGTGAGTAAGACTATCACATGGCTAAAACACTTCTGTTAAAAACAAAATTAACATTCACCATCTAGAAGTTATATTCCACCTAGAAACTGAGGTAGGCAAACACCTACACCTTGTTACAACAAAAGACAACATCCATAAAAATAAACTGCCATAACTCTTTTAACTTCTATCAAAAATATTTTAACTGTACAGGTGGTATTCATAGTCAGTTATGCAAATGCGCACGGGCTATCATTGATGTTCCTCAATGACCTCAGTTGAGCTGCAATTCATAGAGACCATTTATGCAAATGTGCAGTGACCTCAAATGTGCCTATGCAAATGTACTCATAATGAGATGGAAATAAAGAATGATGTTAATCAGTATATGCTAATGAAGTCTGTTTTACACCATTTGTGATTCATAGTCAGATTTTTCCACTTAATTTTGCTGTTTGCAGATGCATTATAAAAAGGGAAGCTTCACCAAATCTATTGGAATTGCAGTCAGTGAAACTGCTGTCGCTTGCTGCACATTTCGCTATTTCTAAGTGTGAGTTGCTTGTCTTGGCTGGGCAAAAAACAGTTGTGCCCAGTGACACTCAATGGTCAAGAAGGTGGAGATATAAGCAGAGAATAATACATAATAATTTTGAAAATCAGTAAATCCTTTGTAGATTCAGAATAGGCAGGGACATTATAAGGGTCTTAGCAGGTAAGTATGACTCCCATTGGGACACTGGAGGAATGCATGTACTTGTTATCCCTGTCTACACTGAGGTATGTATAGCCCTCACAGTACTTGCCACAGGGAACTTCCAGAGACAGACTGGGGACATGTTGGGGATCTGATAGGCTTGTGCCTCAAGAAAACTGTGGCAGTTCCTGGATTTACTCTTGATACATGTGGATCAATACATCTCTTTTTTGATGTCACGTCAGGACCAAGCCAGGACTATGAGTGTCTTTAATGGGGTGGCACATTTCCCCTGAGGTACTTGGTGTAATAGACAGCACCCATGATGTAATTAGGACTCCTTCTGCTCTACAAAGTGAGCATTACCATGATAGGAAGAACTACCATTCCTTTAATTGCCAGGCAGTGTGTGATATATGGGGTACATCACCAATGTCTCTGCCCATCACCCTGGAAATGCACATGATTCTCATATCTGGCACACTAGCTCATTCTGCCACCTCTTCCTGCATGGTAGGATGACCTGAGGGCATCATACTTGTAAGGAGAAAAATACTATATACTATAATTATTTTTCATGGTAAAATGTATTGCTGAATACTAAGAACTTTTTTTTATATTGCCCTCCTCCCGTTCTCTCTTTTATTCCCCATGTGATGCAGGATATTCATTGTAGCCATGGCTCATAACACCAGTGAAAAATCCAATATAATGCATCCCTGTCCCATACCTGTATCATCATCAAGAAGGTCTTTGGCCTCCTGAATAGCTCTTTCAGGCTCCTGGATAAATCTGGGGGGGTGCTCTTTAGTATTACCCGGCTACTGCTTGCAGGATGTTTACTGCTTGTTGCATTCTGAATAACATGATCTGTCATTGTAACTCCCAGTTACAGTCCCAGTATGACTAATGATGACCAGCTGACAGCAGGAGTAAGGGATCCCATGCTGCAGGCTCATGCATCAAATATGGCTGCACAGGTAAAGAGGCAGCATCTAGTCCACAACTATGGACCGTGACATTCAGATTAGTGCTTCCTTTGTTGTAAAATAACACATGCAGTGATATCTGTGGGATATTCTGTGTGGTACATTGTCTGCTGTCACTGTTCATCTGGCATTCTCTCTCATCTTAAAAATAAAAAAAAATCCTTATTTTTTGAACAGTAAATGATATAATTGATACTTAAAATCAAACCTAAGTGATCACAGATTCCTTGTTCAGTGATGTTGTAAGTTTTCGTATAAATATTTTTTTAAACAAAAAACATCTGTATTAAATTATTAAATTATTCTATATGACACAGGCATACTTACATTTAAGTAAATGAACACAAATAGTAGCAACACAATTTCAGTTGCAAACATTATACATTGCAAACTGTGCCAGCACTACTGTAGCTGCAAACATTATACATCACATTTAATATATCCAGTGATTCAGTCATTGTCAGTCAGCCATTGCATAGCTCATTTGAATCCTCCTTTCTATTTAACCTCCTTCCTCCTCTGCATGATTTGATGCCACATTTCCCATTTTTCCTATGTAATTTGCTCATACCCTTTTCTAAAGATCCCGGTTCCAGTTGTTTTATCTTGGTTACTATCTTCATTCCTTCCAGTAAAGTTCGTTTAGACTTTGATTTCCAATTTCTAGTAACTGCTTTTTTGGCAGCCATCTTAATTCAACTCAGCAAGGCCTTAGTATGCCTAGGCAATTATGATGCTGCATCATAGCTCCAAAGTATTATTTCCCCAGTTACTCCAATTTGGTAACCCAGCATCTCTGACACTGCAGTCTGCAGGGAATCTTTAAAGTCAGCCAACTCACTACACTCCCAGAAAATGTTTCCAGTTTATTGATCAGATTTTTCTCTGCTTTGATGAATAAATTCCTCTGTACTGCTTACTTAACTATGCAAGAAATGAACGTACTCAACAGTGAACTATTATATGACATAATGCATCGCAGTTGAATGAGAATATATTATAGTATCTTTATGTATTATGCCATCTATTCTCATATTCTGTTTTCTATGGTACTGAACATCAGATTACTTTTATCTCATACACAAAATTTTTAACTTCAGAAAAATAAAAATAGCATAATTTGTGCAGTGGTGAGGTTGAAGTGATGGCAGTGTAAGCTTACATGGCAGGATACCCTTACAATATTTCTCCTGAAAATGTTTTTGTGTATTAATACTTTTATGTTGCAGATTACTGCCACCTATAGCAATGGGAATACATACAGTATTTTTATTTTTAACATACATTGTTTGTTTATGTAGCATTTATACAAGGCTTGAAATTCATACATTAACAAATGTGTTTCCACCCTTTACCATTCTCCTTATTTTTTTAATTATTCCCATTACAGTTAAACATCTAACTGTGCTTTTAAAGATGAAAGTGTACAATTACAGAGTTGTTAGACATGATTCATAGTAGATTAAGATCAATCTAGTCATAGACATCTCCTATAGATAGGAGGGTGATGGTGCAAGTGATTTCAAAGACAGGCTTCCATGAGAAATGCAAGGTGAGTTGTTCCAATGTCATGACCTGCTTGATGCAGGTGATCCTACAGAAACTGATCTGACAGTGCTATGAGACAGTGATTATGATCTCAAATGTGAGGGTCTGCTAGGTATACATGAATGCTGATATGGCCTGCATGTAATATGCTGTGCTTGTTGATCTTGACTACGTACATTACTTTCATAAAAAGTAAATGTATTATCATGGGATCTCTCATCACATGTGTGGGCACTACCCCATCATCTGCTCCTTTCAGAACTGACTCCAGCTTGACCATGGAATGTCCTAACTAGTGTACAAATGGATGCTGCCACTGAGACTTGGTATGCCACCATACTATGCATCGGTGTGATCCAGGCATTATCCCTTCCTTTTGCCATTTCCAACTACTGTTGGGAATCCTCACACATACCCTGGAGGACTCTGACCATTTCCAGCTGACTCTCTGTGGCAGTGTTCTGAGCCCTAAATATGTCACAGCACATTTCCTGTTTGGCAGCCAATGCATTACATCTTTCCTGGGGTTGCTGTAATAAATTCTTGTGCCAGGCTCCCATTTGCAAAGGTGTCACTATGGACATTACTACCTCTGAATGCCTACCATAGGTTCATAGGTTCATAGGTAGGTACTAGGCTATCTGTCCAAAGGCATTTATAAGCCTAGCTGGAATGTGTTGGTTTTCGCCACCCCCTTAGATTAGTTCCCTGTACCTCTGTCCAGCAGAGCCATTGAAGTGAGCCTGGAGTAAACTTTCCGTTTCCCATCCACTCGTCAAGGTTTCTTTTGAAGAGTGTTAGCGAGGAGCTCTACCTAATGTAGATTGGAATCTTGTTCCAGAACATGGGAAGTCTCTGAGACAGGAATCTATCCCTCCTGCACATCCTATTTATTGTTGTGGTGAGGTTTAGATCCCTGGAGCATGTGGCTCGAGAAGATATGGTTTTCTTTAGGTGGAGCATGTCCATCAGTTCTGGGTTGGACATGGCCTTGTACATCAGGCAGAGATCACCTCTGAGTAGGCGGTATGCAACTGAGTACAGCTGGAGTTTCTTCAGTTGAGCTGCATAGGGCATCTGCTTGAGGCCAGTGATCCTCTTGGTGAGGAACTTCTGTGGTCTTTCCAGTTGCTGCAGGTGTCTTGTAAGGTACATCCCAAATGGGGCATTGTACTCTATGATGGGCCTGATGAGTGATGCGTAGAGGGGCACAATTACCTCTTTTGATCTGGATGCAAACCCTTTTGTGATTAGGTGGGCCACATACAAGGATTTTCTAACCACTTTGGCAATGTGATTATCAAAGGAGAGGTTACTATCTACTTGGGTCCACAGATCCCTTATTACATCTTCCATATTTAGGGGGCTACAACCTATGTGGTAGTTTGTGGGTACTTTGTTTTTTTCGAAAGGGGATGACTATGTACTTTTTGGCATTTAGCCTGAGACCATGGTTTTGACACCAGGTATCTGTCTCAGTGAGACCCTTTTGGAGGATGTTTGTGTCAGCCAGAGAGTCAATTATAGCCCCTAGTTTGCAGTCGTCTGCGAACTTGGTCAGCCATAGTCCTCCTGTGCTTGCCTGTACCTCTGAGAAGTATATGCTGAACAGGAGGGGTCCTAGGACTGAGCCCTGGGGAACGCCACTTGTAACCGGTTTAGAGTCAGACCTATCTCTCGCAACTCTTACCATGTGGGTTCTGTACGTGAGCCGGTTGGCAACCCATCTCGTAACATAGGAGTTTATGTTCAGGCTGGTGAGCTTGTCTATAATACCTGAGTGGGGAATGGTGTCGAAAGCCTTTGCAAGGTCTAGGTAGGCTGTGTGGACCACCTTTCCCTTGTCTATAGCTTTGGTAACTGTCTCAAAGAAGTCCACCAGGTTTAGGAGGCATGATCTGCCCTTAACAAAGCTGAACTGGGTAGGGTCCAGTGTTTGGAGGTTTCCTATGTCTCTGTGAATGCGATCCATGATGATGTGCTCCATAGCTTTGCAGACCAAACTAGTCAGGCTTATAGGGCGATAGTTCCCGGAGTCTTTTGTGGCTTCACCTTTGAGGAGAAGAATAACCGTTGCTGTGCACCACTCTGTGGGCATGTAGCCTGAGGAGAGGCTGAATTTAAACAGTGTGTTTAGGTGAGGGGTTAGTTCATCTTTGAGCTTATGTAGGACGCAGCCTGGGACACCATCCGGTCCCATTGATACTGTGTTTTTGGCTTTGGAGTGGGCTGTTTTAACCTGAGTGTCTGTGATTTCAGGGGCACTACATTCTTCTGGTATAGTTATGGGCCCATTTGTGGGTGGGGGTGTGAAGTTTGCACTGAACCTGTTTGCCAGGATGTTAGCTATATCGGTCAGTTCAGTGTATTTTGTGCCATTCTGCCCTAACTCTGAGCAGATCTGAGAATTGCCACTTAGATTCTTGACATAGCTAAAGAATGCCTTGTGGTTATCTTTGGAGTCCATGGCAATTTTTCTTTTGAAGCTAGCCTTGGATGATTTTAAGAGGGAACATAGTTTCTTGCTGATACTGATCAGGGATGTCTTCCCTTCTTGGGATTTTACTCTTTTCTGTACTAGTTTCCTCCTTCTATTGTATAGCTTGCTTATGGCAGGAGTCCACCAGACTGGTTTCCTTTTCTTGGAGGAGTGAGTCTTGGTTTTGTTTGGGATAGCATGATCCATGCATTCTTGTAGGTGCCCGTACAGTGCATTAGTAAAGGATTTTGCAGCTTGGACAGCATTATCCTTTAGCATGGGGGCTTTGAAACTTCCCACCTCGATCTGAAGTTTGCTTTTGAAAAGTTTTTAATGGTGGTTTCTTTGACCGGGGTGGTGGCAGAATGTGGATATCCAGAGTGATTAGTTTATGGTCAGATCTAACCAGTGTGGAACACTGGTCGCCCATGTTGGTGATGACCAAGTCCAATATGTTGTCACCTCTGGTGGGGGTGTTGACCAGTTGATCCAGAGCATTTGAGTTTATAAATTCCAGGAAATGTTGGGCAAGGGAGTTTGTACTTGAGTAGTTCTCCCAGTTAATGTTTGGGTAATTGAAATCACACGATATCAGCATGTTTGGTAGGACATTTATGTTTCCCAGTGTTTTCAGGAATGCAGAGTGGGGGTCCTGGGACATGGTAGGTGATCTGTAGCAAGCTATAACTTGAATAGCATTTTTGCCTGTTGTTAGTTGCACGTGGATGATCTCTGAAGCATTGTGCTGTGCCACTAACCTGGAGGTGTGGGTATCCTTGATGAATATGGATACTCCCCCGCCTTTTGTATTTCGGTCTTGGTTTTGTGGCCGAAATGTATAGTATGAGTTGTAGCCTGGTAGTGCTGGGGTGCTCTGTGGAGCCTTAAACCAGTTTTCTGTTACTGCACATATATTGATTTTATCCATACTGAGGAGTGCCTCGAGTGCGTGCATTTTGAGGTTTAGACTTCCGGCATTGAGTAGCATTACCCTCAGTTTTTTGTTTCTTGTGCTATTTACAGTGATGGGTTTGTCTTTTGAGCCTTGCCTAAAGAAGGCACTATGGGGGTGGCAAGAACCTTGGCCAGTATTCAAAGGCCTGATAGGTGCAAGACATCTTTAGTGAAGCATCGTGGCTTGTCGAGCATGTCATCCCAGGCTGACAGACACTGAATCTCCTTTGAAAGAAACCAGAAGCTTAGCCAATTGTTGAAATTGATAATGTTTTCTCTATACCATGGTATCATTCTTGGTGAGGGCAGGATGCTACTCAGGGTCAGGGTCATACCGGCCTGGGCTACGTGATCAGAGTGCTCCTCCATGTCTCTTTTCATGTAGTCCAGGGAGGTATGGCTCAGGTCATTCACACCAACATGGACAATGACAGAGTCATATTTGTACTTGTTCTGGAGTGAACTGAGTGCATGTGTTATGTGGTGGATCCTAGCACCCGACAGGCAGCTAACAGTAACCTTCTCCTTGTTCAGCCTAGTGAGTGGGATGTCAGTGTGCCTGACCATAGAGTCACCTATTACTAGTGTGTTGGATATGTTATTTTGCCTTAAGGGCTGTGATTGTGTTCCACACTGGTTTTGTGAAGTATGTGTTTCATGGTTGGTCGAATAGAGAGCCTTGTCCTTCACTACAGTATAGGGGGGTCCAGTGCTTAGGTTTATTAGTGCGTGCTATGAGTTTTGAGAAAGTGCCGGGATGAAAAGTGAATGGTTTGAGTGCTTAAGTTGAAAGTTTGTTTAGTTCCAAGGGGAAAATTGAAGAGTAGTCTTTGTGGAGCCGGGAATAGTTATACCCTAGCTAACTGGCGCTGCCCGGTGCGTAAAACCATGCAAATGCGGGTTTTATAGCAGGGAAATGAAAGCGATAGAAATTAGACAAAAATGGCCAATAAACTACTAATTTCTGGGCTGAAACCATCCTTCAGGGACAGCTAGGCTGCTCAAAGCTCCCTCTCTCACAGTGAACAGAGAAACTTCCTTCTATCTAAGTAAGGTATGGGCAAACACAGAAATTTGTAACACAGCCCTGAATTCAGCACTGTCCTGAAAACTGGACTAGACTTTGGGCTGTTTTCAAATCATAGGCCCCTTGCACATGAAACATACATGTGCTCTTTGATACACCTTCTTGATTGTACTAAATTATATTCCTTGTACAATAAAGTAGTAATAGAAAGTCACAGACCAGGAACCAAAACCAAAGTAATTCCAAAGGCAAAAGAACATCAACCAGCGGTAGTACTTCAACTTTAATAAAGGCAAAATGCAAAAAATTACTTAATAAAATCAAAATCACGCTTTTGCCTGGTTCAAGATATCAAGATAAAAAGTGTTAAAATCAAGTGTCTTAATATATGCTTACAATAAATAAACATTTAATTTAAGCACAATTTAAACAACTTAATTAAACTACATTAAATCTACAAAACCTAATACTAGCGTTAAAAACATTTTAAAAGTTTTCTATATAAATAGAGAGGGGGTGATTGGGAAACACTCCTTGAGTACAAAGAACTTTTGCCAAAATCTCCTTAATTAGCATTACCAGTGTTTCACTAAGAAGGGCCACGAATAAGCTATACTTATATATTTTAAAGGAATACGGACATGTTATAGGCCAGGCTTGAGGCTAATGTTTCTGAAAGGCTTTCAATGTTAATTATTTAGTAGGGCTATGTATTAGATTACACTTATTTATAATTACCATTAATTTTAAATGATAAATTAATAAGTGTGGTTTTCTAAAGCATATAGAAAACTTAAATGTATTATTAAAGTATTAGAATAAGATTTATTAGTTCTGATCTATATGATTTTATATGATTGATTACAATTTAATTGTAATTTATTATTGATAAACTGTTTTAAGAGCGATTTTGATTACATGTGCTCTTTGATACACCTTCTTGATTGTACTAAATTATATTTCTTGTACAATACAGTACAGTTGTTAGACGGCATTTTAAATTTATCGTTTTGAACATTTTTCCAGTAAACAATGAAACAAAATGCATGCACCAATGACAAAACTACCCAATTCAGAACATTTCCATCATAAAAGTCTACTCAACCTTTTACAGTCCACCAGTATCAGTAAATATGCACAATTTCTGAAGTAGTAAAAGTCATCTAAATAATTCCATATTAAAGAAATCTGTAACAATGAAGAGGTTGCTGCTAACAAACAACTTTATATGTCGTTGTTTATTCATCTACAAATAAAGTGCCTGTTGCCCTTGAGGAATAAATTGCCTATGTTGCATGCATTAAAAAAAATGATAAGCTAATAATATCACAATAGGGACTGTATGGCAAACTGATAACAGGTTCATAGTTACTACTCTAGGTATCTTTGCCAAAAAGGACTGCAGCATCCACCCACTTTACAACACAGTACAGTATCAGTAATGCATCTATCTACTGTGGGAGTAGAACCCACAGCTTTCTGCATCAAAAGCAAGTACACTACCTGTTGTGCTATTAACAATGCAAGCAGACTCAGAATAAGCAGCACTAAAGTTTTGTTCCCCTGCAGCTCTCAGCTCCTTATAAAATCTACTCGACATGCAGTTGTATCTCTGAACTTTGCAGCACAAGAAATCTGGAAAAAGCCATTTATTGGGGGGGATAAAAGCCCAAAAACCAGGGACACATTTTAAACATTGCTTGTATAATGTTGGAAAGTTGCTAGAATAAAATGCTGTGTTACCACCATACATTAAATAAGTACAATATGTAGCTGAAACAAGCTTTTTAAATCCCAGAAACTCTACAAAATCGGCGTTTTAGGCGAAATTAGCTAAAGGCAGCAAGGAATGCAGAAAAATGATACTTAATCACTCCAAAGTCTCTCTTTTGTCTCTCTGCTGTTGTAGAACTCTGCAGGGCACCAGGCAGGAACTTGCTGAGCTGTATACTAGGACAAAAACCTTGCAAATGCGGGTTTTATAGCAGGGAAATGAAAGAGATAGAAATTAGCCCAAAATGGCCAATAAACTACTAATTTCTGGGATGAAACCACTCCTCCAGGGACAGATAGGCTGCTCAAAGCTCCCTCTCTCACAGTGAACAGAGAAATGTCCTTCTATCCAGGTAAGGTATGGGCAAACAGAGAAACTTGTAACACAGCCCTGAATTCAGCACTAACCTGAAAAGTGGACTAGACTAGCTTAGAAAGGAGGGAAAACAAATATTTTTTTTGTTTTTTTTCAGAAAATAAAGCAAATATAATAAAAAAAAAACACTTTAAATGCACAGAAATGGCTATCATACTTGATTGTGTAGCCTACAACAGTTAAACAGGTAATTTAAACACATAAAACAACTTTGTTAAAGTGCAGGCATTAAAATAATTACAATATGTAGCTGAAACAAGCTTTTTAAATCATAGAAACTCTAGAAAATCAGCGTTTTAGGTGGAATTAGCTAAAGGCAGCAAGAAAATGTGGAAAAATTATACTTAATCACTCCAAAGTCTCTCTTTTGTCTCTCTGCTGCTGCAGAACTTTGAAGGGCACCAGGCAGGAGCTTGCTGAGCTGTATACTAGCACAAAAATCTTGCAAGTGCAGGTTTTATATCAGGGAAATGAAAGAGATAGAAATTAGCCCAAAATGGCCAATAAACTAGTAATTTCTGGGCTGAAACCACTCCTCCAGAGACAGATAGGCTGCTCAAAGCTCCCTCTCTCACAGTGAACAGAGAAACTTCCTTCTATCCAAGTAAGGTATGGGCACACACAGAAACTTGTAACACAGCTCTGAATTCAGCACTAACCTGAAAACTGGACTAGATTAGCTTAGAAAGGTGGGAAAACAAGTATTTTTTTGTTTGTTTTTTTTCAGAAAATAAAGCAGATACAATAAAAAAACACTTTAAATGCACATAAATGGCTATCCCACTTGAGTGTGTAGCCTACAACAGTTAAACAGATAATTTAAACACAAAAATGACTTTGCTAAAGTGCAGGCAGTAAAATAAGTAAAATATGTAGCTGAAACATGCTTTTTAAATCACAGAAACTCTAGAAAATCAGCATTTTAGGTGGAATTAGCTAAAGGCAGCAAGAAAATGCAGAAAAATGATACTTAATCACTCCAAAGTCACTCTTGTGTCTCTGCTGCTGTAGAACTCTGCAGGGCACCAGGCAGGAGCTTGCTGAGCTGTATACTAGCACAACAACCTTGCAAATGCAGGTTTTATAGCAGGGAAATGAAAGAGATAGAAATTAGCCCAAATTGCCCAATAAACTACTAATTTCTGGGCTGAAACCACTCCTCCAGGGACAGATAGGCTGCTCAAAGCTCCCTCTCTCACAGTGAACAGAGAAACTTCCTTCTATCCAGGTAAGGTATGGGCAAACACAGAAACTTGTAACACAGCCCTGAATTCAGCACTAACCTGAAAACTGGACTATACTAACTTAGAAAGGTGGGAAAACAAGTATTTTTTTTTCAGAAAATAAAGCAGATACAATAAAAAACACTTTAAATGCACAGAAATGGCTATCACACTTGAGAGTGTAGCCTACAACAGTTAAACGGGTAATTTAAACACAAAAATGACTTTGTTAAAGTGCAGGCAGTAAAATAAGTACAATATGTAGCTGAAACAAGCTTTTTAAATCACAGAAACTCTAGAAAATTGGTGTTTTAGGCGGAATTAGTTAATCAGCAAAAAAATGCAGAAAAGTGATACTTAATCACTCCAAGTCTCTCTTTTGTGTCTCTGCTGCTGTAGAACTCTGCAGGGCATCAGGCAGGAGCTTGCTGAGCTGTATACTAGCACAACATTTTTCTCTGGGTATAAAGATACTGCTGTTGATGTGCATGACTGTCTCTCCTGTACAAACCGGAGAGACATGTCAGCATATGCCTGACTTCATGATGCACTGTTGCTTTCTGCACAGTTTTAGGGTAAGAGATCTCACCATTAAACTTGGGGAGTATATGCCAATTTCCTCAGGCTGCCTCATAAATATAACTATGACATCATCATCATCATCATCACCAACTGCCATTTTGCTCCTGATAACATCCACATTTATTGGGTTAGTGAAACTGTTGACCATGTAAAAAAATATTTGAAAATGTTACTAATAATGGAATAGCATACAGTGTTGTATGCTTACAAAGGGGTGACTGGGACACTTAACATGTGCACTGCCTTCAATTCCATTCTGTGCTGATGTGCAAGGTTCATCTATTAATAATTAACTGTGATGTGTTTAATGACATCATTCCTTGTCAGCATTCAACTCTCTATATAAATATAAATATGATACTGATTTTAAAACAACCTTCATGAGCAGATGGCTGTTGCTGCTGCAGACATTGGTAATATCCACCAGTGTCCATACCACATACTACCTCTAATTATTCCTGTGGCACCATCTTCTGTATCATAGCCACCCCCATGGAAGGATATAAGGTATTTCTCACCTGATGTTAACTGAATAATTGTTGCCCCCCACAGTAGTTTAGGAAATTGCATTCTGCCTTGCATTTCTTTTAGCATGTGCTGCCATTTCATTTTCAATCGCATTGCACTGTGCTAATACTTGATTTCTGCCACCCACTGTATTTATTTTGACAACCACATGATTCCAGAACACCATCTTCTCAGCTTGTCTGGGACCCCCTCCACCAAACAGAAGTTTCCCATATGTCCTAGGTGCTGCCATGAGGACACAATTTTCTTCATGGCCGAAGTTATCATTTCTCTGCTTTGATTCCTTATTTTCCAGTATTACTGAATGTGTTAAAAAGAAAGGGCCACTGTCATATAGTGGCAATTTTTGGATGCAATCAGCTTTCTCATTATTAACACTGACTGCCTGAAACCCACATTAACCAAAAATGTTACCTAAAACATATCATAAAATTGTGTACACAAACCATATAATTTAAAGTCAAAAATAGCAAAGTAATGTGAAATTAATTCATCACAAACTACATCCTTGTCCTACCTCCTGCTATTGTCATGTATTAATAACAACACTTTTCTCATAAATCTTCCATTAACCACACATGCGTGTTGTTATCCTTATTATAGTAGAACTTCACTTAATCAACTTATACCCATGTAAGCACAATCATGACATTATTTTCTGGGATCATCAATAAGTTCCATTGTTTCTGTACTAAAATCCATCTATCCTGACTATTGGCAAATTAATATAATGATGCTTAACTTGTCCATGAAAAATCGGGGCCATTTACATGTGCTGTATGCAAATTAGGCTCATTGTTATGCATCTCTATAAATTGTAAGTACTATGCTAATGTCTCCGGAGATGTATCAGTAAACTTCAGTTTTCAAGGATTATGAATGTGCAGATGAAGTAAAAATGAATGCACTTCAGGCTTACTTGGACATGCTGTGCACAGCCATGCAGTCTGTAGCACTCTGCAGCATCCCAGAATTACTGCTGTAACCTGCAAATGACCCTAGATTAACCAAAATCATAATGTGGTTTCAGAAAACAAAGTGGAATTATCTAAATAACAGTTTGCAGCAATGTGAAGTGTAATCCCTGTTCATCTGATATTATGTGTCACACCCTAGCACCTTAAACAAAAGAGAAGGTCATAGAAATTGTACAAAACACACATACCAATATTTATTTCTCCCTCCACCCCCCAAAAAAAGAAAAAAAGATATGCTACTGTACTACATGTATTCATTATATTTATATTTTTATCCAGTATGAAAGAGAAAGGTGACTTGTGACTTTCAAGAAAAAAATGTATGTGGCAAAACAGTTTTTCTTAAACTTGCCAATGATGTCAGTAGCTGTTGTAAAGCTCCTGTTAGTAAACATGGTTCAGTTAGGGTGATGTCACACCACACGGGGGTGGTTCTAACTCTGATTAATACATACCTGACCATACTTTTCTCACTGTAGTTCTTTCACTTCAAATGATGGCATCACCTATAAAAGCACAAGGCCACACTCCAAGGTGGTCCGACAAAGAAACATTCATTATGCCCTACCTTCTCAGTGACTGTTATTGGGAAAAGATTGTGGCCTGCACTCACAATAGTCCCTGAAAAAAAATCGATATTTGTCAGGAGTTGGGTGATGACCTGTCAACCTTGACATATATAATCCACTCCAGCCACAGTGCTGTCAACATTACGATGATTTGCAGAAGCAATGGGGTTGAATAGCTGGTCGAGTGGGTAGATCAGGTAGCAGTGAGAATGCCAGAGAAAATGTGTTTCTTAATGTTCAGTAATTCTTTCAGTCATAATAAAGATAAAGTAGTTTAAAAAGTTTGCATAACTAGAGGAAATTCCTGAAAAAGAAATGGGGACCTAAAATATTCTTTGCAGTGCTATTATCAAATGCAGAGGAAATCATTAACATTTGTAATCACACATGCATCTTTTTTTAAAAAAGATGGATATGAGTAATGTGTTAACAGATTTTCATAATATATGCAAATGTGACATATGTTTAGTAAAATAATCTGCATATGTAGCGCTACAAATCATGTGCTGGGTTACACAAAGAAGTACTTTTAATGGATTATGCATAATGAAAATAAAATTACATTTGCACATTTAAATTTCTTACTATTCCATAAATTGAGTATATTACATGAAGCAGTTTTGTATAGACCATAGAAATATAACTATATCAGTTATTTAACACAGTTGTTTGTTCAAAAGTATTTCTACCTGCACGTACATCAGGGCTGAAGTCTCAGACATCACACTCTAGTTAGAGTGGAAGTTGAGGGGTAAGATAATAACAGATTCTGCGCACACCTGTCTGATTCCAAAGCACATTGTGCGCACCCAAAAAAATCTTAAATAGGACAAACTGCCGCGCTGACTCTGTTTCTGAAATCCTTGATGTATGCTGTATGGAATAAAAGCTACTACTACAAGTTCTGCCTAATTCTGTAACAATAGCAACGAGAAAAAAAAACATAAAAATGCAACCTTCAGTTAATGAACTGTAACAGGCTGCAGCAATACAAGACATAAATGAGGATGTGGCCACACAACAGAAGTCTGCTAGCTAGAGTCAGAGCAAGGCTCAAATAAACCAGTTGTCAGAGCAGAAAATAATTGACAGGTACTGGCAAGACAGACAACTGGTCCCCTGACATGTCTGTGCAGACCCTGCAAGGAAACCCCATCCTCATTTAAACAAAAGTGTGTTTCAGCCTGGGTGTACTTGCATCTGGTGCATTCCAGAGACATATGGGGATGCTGTGGGAGTGTCACAGGCAGCTGACAGATGTATCCTGGTAAAATTCCTGGAAGTAATGTGCAACAATGTGAATGACTGCATTTCCCATCCACATTCAAGGAGTGGAGAAATGTAATGCACCACTTCTACAGCATCACAAACTTCCCCCATGTACTGTGTGCAATAGCTTGCACACACATACCTGTCGAGATACCAGTACATCCTGAAGGAGACTGATACATAAACAGAAAGGGCTGTCCATCAATCAACTGCCAGGTTGTGTGTGCAGCAGATGGCAGCATAACAAACATCATGGCAACACATCCTGGTAGTGTTTATGGTGGGGTCTACTTTAATTAAACGAAAGCGGAATCTGTCGAATACAAATCTGTTGACACGTAAACAGTGAAACGCGGAAATGTTGAATGCACTAAATAGCAAAATCGGAAATGTCAAATTGTCATAGTTGGCCCGTCTGCAGTATAGCTCCGTAAGGCAAGTGTGCGATAGTTATGGACCTTATGGTTAGAGTGCGGGTTAAGGTAAGTGCATAGATAGGTAATATATGTAAGGTTTAGTGTAGGGTTTTAAGTGTATGTGTGTGGAATATTTACTTTGTGTGGGTATAGTTTTGTAGGGTAAGTGTGCGGTAGTTACAGACCTTAGGGTTAGGGAGGGGTTAAGGGTAGTGCATAGATAGTTGTGTATGTGGGGTTTAGTGTAGGGTTACAAGTGGGGTTTTAGTGCTTTAATTTAGGGGTAGTAGTAGGGTTTTGGTTAGTGTATGTATGTGTTTTTTGTTGTGTTTGTGTAGGTAGTATGTTACGGGCAGTGGGGTTGGCTGACTATTGCGGTTTCGATGTTTAAATTTTGCGGTTTTGTGTGTTCAACGTTATCACGTTTCACTGTTGACATGTCAATGGATTTGTATTTTACGGATTCCGCTTTCGTTTAATTAAAGTAAACCCTTTATGGTGCAACTATATTGAAGGAAAGTGGACTAAGGGCTGCATTCAAGCAAGGTAAAATACCTGAGGGACTACTACTGGGTAAGTACAGGAACACAGCTATGATGTAAGCTAAAGATACATCTTCCAACAATATCAATGCTGATCAAATGTGTTTTTATTTCCCACAACAGGTGACTGTGGTTATCCACTTGAGTCGTGGCTAATGACACCATAGTGCGAACCATCCAACCCTACACATGAGAACTACAATAGAGCACATGCAACAGTAAGAAATACCATAGAGCATGTTTTCAGTATCCTGAAAGCTAGTTTCAGATGTCTGGACAAATTTCGGGGTTGTACTCCAATACACATCTGATTAGGCAGCACAGATGATAATGGTGCATGCCGTGTTGTACAGCATGCTAACTTGAGCACATGGCAGTCTTCCAGTTGCATGGGTGGGTAAACTACTCCAACAGCCCCTGATGTCTGAAGATGACATCCCACAAGTGTCAGAGGAGGGCCAGGAGGATGTAGGTGGCAGAAGATGCAGGCATAGAGAACAGAGTGCAGGACCAGGCAACAAGGCAACATTTGACCTACAATTTTGGGTCACGACAATCACATAAGTACACAGATTAAACTTTGATTGTCAGGTATTACCTCACCACAGCAGCACAGATTGCATTTAATGGCAATTATCCACTAGCTGCACACACTGAGCATCAGACATAACGCCATAATCATAAATCAAAATGATATGAACATATACAAATCTGTCATAACAACGATCATCAACTTAGGGCACAAATGACACAGGTATGCATAAAGACTCAGATTGTTATATCAGTGCATGGCAAACAAAAATTGAAGCACATCAGTGCACCACATTCCTACCTCTATACTATAACAAGATGAAAAAAGAGAAACAACACAGGACATAATGTAGAACTTTTAATATCACAAGCTAAATAGATCACAGTAAACTATGGCTAAAGTAATGTAATACATGGAATCAGCTGTGTTTATTAAACTATTGTACTCACCCTAATGCAGTCTAGGCTGACCACACTGATGGGTCACTGTATGGTCTGCTCTGTTCTCACCATGTACAGAAACACTTGGCCCATGTTTCTCCACAGAGAAGATAGATGGGATGAAACACCATGCTGAGGTGAAGGACCATAACTGTGACTTGACTGTTGACCACAGCAGCTGGGCCAGAAGTGGAAATGTGTGCTCATTGGAGCATAGATACTGATGCTTGATATGCAAAGTCAGTTCTGCTGAGAGGTGGCCTGCCTCTCCAATGTGGCAATCAGCTAAGAACATCCAGGGCACACAGAACTCTGCTTGTACTATGGCACTCCTGTAGTACTGTAGAGGCCATGGTTACTACTATCTGTGCCACAGCCACAATACCTTCATTCTGAGCAGCCAATGCCAATAATGCCATTACCTAACTGTGTCTGTGCACCCATTCTTCATGCAGCACATGCAGCTGGTGTGCAGCATGATCTTTGGCACCAGCAAGTGCACGGATATATTATCCATGATTTTGCTGTGAATTTTCATTTGCCTGTAGGAATCGGCAGACACCCTCTGACACCTTGCCATGCACACCGTCTGTATGCCTACATCTACTGTGATGTCCAATATCAATGTGTTGTGGGGAACTGTCAATATTAGGAGGAGTCTCAGTTTGGGTTTGTTGTTCACTGCCCTCATCCTGTTCACCCTGTTCACCCTGTGATATCCCTTTATTCTCAGAATAGCCAAACAAGTTTCCCTCCACATCTGAGGCTACAGCTTCACCAATATCACTGCCATCATCGTGGCCAGACTGCATCACCACATCAAGGTTCTGTATGGCAGGAGCCATTCTACCATACTAAGACTCATCAGATTCCACATCTTGATTGTTGGATGGGTTAATGGCGGATACAGGTAGTTGATATGTCAAAAGAAGAGACAGATGGCACAGATCAGGACAACATGCCTACATCATATGCTGGATATCATTAAAGACATATGACACATATATCTCTCTGCAATGTTACACATAATGACTTTTTATGAGTTCTTGTCTATGTATGGTTCATAGAATCTACATAACAGGCAGTATACAATTAGGTTACATAGCCAAAGTACATATGTGATGAATACAAACAAAATACGCACCTGACAAATCCTATTGGGAATATGGTATTGTTGAAGAGGGATGAACTTCAACTATTGTAGGTAAAAATCAGCATTATTAATCATATCATTGACGCCAATAACTATTTGAACACTATTAAAACAGACAGAAGGTTTTACATAGACATGTCATTTGTTTGTGCAGTTGATGAGGCTGATGCAGTCTGTCTTAGGAATGGGAAGAAGGAACAGTATTAATGGAGCACAACAACAGAAATAACAGCAAGGACCTATATGAAAGATAAGTAACAGTGCACCACTGACAGACTCCCGCTGTGTTGTACTGCAATTCTGCAGTGGGAAAGTAAAGAGAAAGACAACACAGTCATGCATTTAACCAAAACAATACTGACAGCATGACAGATACAACACAGTAACAGGGGCTGCAAATACTAACATGCTCAGCATTGCGCCTGTTGACCAGATGGTCCTGTGTTGAAAAACAGTAACATTAATGTCATGTATCACATGTGTGTTACACATTCATGCAAACTATAAACCTATTGGAGTAGCAGACCTGGTCTGTCTGTCATTGCACTTGCATGGCTTAGGCCCCCACTGGATGTGTGTGTAATGTACAATGTTAGGAAAATATCAATGTAACAGTAAACAGCAGTGCCATGATATGAGGCTGAGGCAATAACAGGTAGTGGTCACAATAACACAGTATGGAAACACTCACATGCCATTCCCTGGTCTTTCCCATAAGTAGATGAACCTGAGAATATTAATACAGGCAGCATTACATGTGTTGATTGCATTGTTCTGTCTGTATTGCAAGTTGTATAAGTACATGTCATTAAACTTACATTCAATACCATCATTCTGTGTGTACAGCTCACATCTGCTGCTGTAAATCAAAAATGACAAAACATGAATAGCAAAATGCAGTGATATTCTCTATACTCAGCCATATAATTTAAAGAAAGACATACATGTTTACCTGGAACTTCAGCTTCACTCCTGTCCTGTTCTGTTGTATGCAGGGTTGCCAGAAATATTGTGATGTCATCAGGGAGTCAATGTTGGTCCACCACTGGTGGCATCCCTCGATCTCTCATATCGTCTTAACCTGTTGGCTGCACACATAATCATGTCTGAGCAGCATCACTGACAAGCCTCACCTGATCTGTTGTGACCTCCAACAATATTAGTGATGTTGGTGAGGTCAGGCAACACTTCATTTCTGCAAACTGTATTCCCTGCATGGCTAAGGAGTCTCTGTCCATGTTGTCAGACACCATCTAGTATGATGTCATTTTCCTGGGGGGATAAAGTGTCAACCTTAGGACAGTTGGCCATCTGAAAGACAGTGATATTCACATGATCATATTCCTGCGGGAGCCCAGTTATGCAGATGATTATGTGGACAGCGTATATCATCACAAACAATATACATTCCTGTGCACTGCAAAAGTCTACAAAACTGTCTGTGACAAATAAAAAGTAACACCAATGTCTGCATACATAGTTGTAAAATCAGCATAATTTAACTTGTAAATTAATATCTTTACAGGCTATGTGTGGGATTACAATCCCTTACACTATGCATTTGTTGAATAAAAGTCCAGACAGTAAAATCGTGCCATGAGTCTGCATGTGTTTCACATTAAAATAACACACAAACTAAGAATTGAAAAACATATTTTGTGTTGGAAAACCTCAGGATCCATAGGCAGGCAGTCCAGATCATTTGTAGTTATAAGACTTTTGTTAAGAACCATCAATGAAGAAATATCTGTAACAGCAAAATAAGACTTTTGTTTAAAAAACCATCAGCGAAGAAATATCCATAATAGCAAAACAACACTATACATGTCAGAATCCATGGGTTTCTTTACTTCCACTACAGTGTGTCCTTAATTATCAGTAAGAAAAATGGATGATCTGAACAACTGCCTTTATGTATTGTTCACATCTGCAGTGTAAATCTGTCTATACAATTACAAATGGGAATGAAATTGATTAATGAAAATGTCAACACCTGTATGCATAAAGGTAAATCAAATGTCACTCATATAAATGATAGTCGAGGTGTAAATTCACAAATCCACTTACATTGGTCTAGGTTGTGCTTAAATTGTGGAAAAGACAAAATCAGCTGCACATGGATTTGAAACCTATTCATAGGAGGTGCAATCTGTGGGACACAATCTGTCTCTCCAGCATGTTCTGTTTGAATCACAAACGAAATTCTGATCCTTAGATCTTGTATTTTAGGTGTTGTTTAACTTATGAATATGCAGGAGATTCATAACTGTGGTGTTTGTGGATGCCTTGTAAGCCAGTCCTAAGATCACCCCTCAGAAATGTATATCAGACTGTGTAGTGGGAAAGTTCTTTATGGCCCTCTGCATAAGGCATGTTTGTTACACATTGTAGTCTTTGTTTATTTAAACTCTGAGGTAGTTGCAGTTTCTGCATATGTCTGGTGAAGGGAGCACTGTACTCTATGATTGTTGAGATAAAGGAAGACTACAGTGGGATAAATACCTCTTTGGACCTAGCTGTTATGCCCTTACTTATAACTTGCGCAACTTAAAAGGATCTCCTCAATACTATGATCTTGTGGCAATCAAAGCTAAAGCTTTTGGCTACATGTGTACACAGATTCCTGCCCAGTGGATTGACTGTTGGGATTGTATTATCAATGTGTTAATTATCTGTGATGGTTGACTTTCCAATGGGTACAATTATGCAATTCTTAGAAGTGATTTTTAAGAGCATGGTTTTGCCACCATTTGTTAGTCATATATAGGCCTTCTTGAAGAATGATTGTGTCTACATGGGAGTCGATAACCTCCAGCTTGCAATCATCTGCAAAGTTAGTCAGCCATAAACCTTCACTGTTTACTTCTACTTCAGAGAAATAGATGCCAAAAGGCAGTGGCTCTTGTAGTGAGCCATGGGTAATTCTGCTAGTGATTATCTTCTTGGTGGACATGGCTTCACCTATTTTAACCTCCTGGATCCTATTAGTGGGCCAATCAACTGTGATAGAGCCAGCATAGGCATGCTACCTATATCCTCATTTATCATGTCTGTGATGTATCTTTACATGGGTTTATATATGAGGCTTGTCAGACTTATAGGCCTGAATTTACCCTTATCTGAGTTTTAAAATCCTTTGTGTAGGGGAATGACTGTAGCCATTTGTCATTATTTGGAAACAAAATTTGACTCTAGGATACAGCTGAAAAGTGATTCAAGTGTACCAAACAGGTCATGTTTTATCCTATGTAGGATGTTATTGGGGCCTGTCGATGCATGTATTTTACCATGAAAAGTGCATTGAAGAACTGATCCCTAATGACAGTTGTGTGTAATGTGGATACAGTATTTTCTTTGTACTATCATGTGGTGAGTGGTGGGGGGGGGGTTCAGATGAACCTCACATTTGCATTCACATGCAGACTTTAGGGGATACATGAAAAGGAAAAAGAAAGGGATTAATGACCTACTGCCATACACTCAGCTGAACAGTCTACTGAGGCAGACCGCATTATTAAACAGTGCAGGACACAGTAATACTGTTATGTTGACATTTACAAGTTTTTTTTGTCAAAGTTCATTTATATTAATGTGGCATGAGGTAGCGTCAGGTATGTTTCCATTCAAATATCAACATATGTTACGTGTGCTTGATTTGCATGTGCTTGCCATGCTTCAAGGTCGGCCAATATTCAAATGTTCAGGTGATGTCCTGATTTCCACTGATAAGCTGTGTATGCAAGCCATTTCATGCATGGCCTTGTTTGTACTGCTCACACTGGTGATGGATACATTCTCCCTGACATGTTCTATTATTGGTCACATCCATAACTATAGGTGACACAGGGAATGTGTTATGTGCATTATGAGCCATTCACTAGCACCAATTGTATTGATTATAATTCTGCTACTTGCTAATGTTTGTGCCAATTACAACTGAAATGTGTTTTAAATAAAAACTTTGATGTACGCTGCTACACTTTCGGCCTCTTAATTGTATTTGCAGAACTCACCAGTGGCTGGTATGTTGATTAAGTTTGTTATATTGCAGATATGCAAGTCAGTTATATTAAGGTCAGCTTGATCTTCATGATAATGTTCTACATGATAGACATTTATTTTTCATTTCTGTTGTGGTTTGCAATTCATCTTGACAGAGCATGGGATCCATGGACATTTGCCTATCTGATGCAGGCAGGTCAGTGCTGGAGTCCTTATATGATGACAACGATGACAGTGATGAGGAAGCTAGCCCTAGGCTTGCCCGAGTCATCATGCCTGCTGCACCCTGGAAGAGACAATTCTAGGAGTGGAACACAGATGATTATCAGGAGGAGATCCAGAAGGTCCGAACATAAATGAGGGACATGATGGGGACATTCTTCCAGGATATGTCACAGATTATAACTAGAGAATAAATAACTTTCATTCAGGGAGATAGTCCTGGACAAATTTGTGAGGCTCATCCCCATCAGCTTGGTGCCTCTGATCTATAAATATTGTCTGTGTGTTCCAGCTGAGTTATGCCACTAACACACTGATGTCCATATAATTGATTGGCCCGTAAATGCATTCTTGTGCATGCATACCATATAGCTGGCATGCTTATGTGTTATTGTGTGGTGACATTTAATTATGTTTCAATGTGTGCATGACACACATTAACACATTACACTTTCCTCCCACATTCAGCTGTCTATGGACTTTGGCAGTTAACCTGCAGCTAGTGCTGCTACATTTAGCTTAAAAACATATGTTTTACTGAAGGCAAATGACAGACAACAGATGTGTTCCATAGTCTAGCACTGCCACTGTGGTAAGGTATGGATTTGTGTATTACCATATCATGTATATGCAACAGAAGGATATGTCATTTCCCATGTGTTTCAGATGACAGTTGCCAAGATGTCCCACTGGCATTATGTGGTGTTGTGTGCCATGTGTTGACAATGCTGATGTCATGTGGGGGTCATATACAGGTATTTCATAGCTATGTGCAGTCATCCTTTTCTGACTGTATGAAACACCAGTGTAGCATTAATTTATACACATTGGTACAGATAACTTATTATGTAACAGTATATTATGCTGTGTTTGCTGTATCTTAAATTTCCACATCCATTACCTATTCATATAAGTTCATGCTGCAAATAGCTGTACACATTAACTCACTGTACATATTTCTGCACATTCGGATCCATATTGACACACAACTGTACCTTTGACGTGAACATTCACTGATTTACCCCTTATGTGCTGTATTGATGCTCACAGGTGTCATCTGCCCATTAATGAGTAGTCAACATTTGCATAACAGTATATGTGCTTGAAATACTTAGCTTGCTTAACTATGCATGTTGATGTTATATGATTACACATTATTGTGTATTTGTGTTTTATACATGGCTATTTTTGTGGACATCAGAAATCATTCTGCCCATGTGACATACATTTTCCATTTTCTTAAATGCATTTTGGGATGGCTTCTATAGCACCCTGTCCTGTACACATGCATTTACAGTGTACCAACTTACCTTGCCCTACTTTACACCCTGATCTGCGCCCAGGTTGTCCACCTCCCTTCCACCTTCATATTTCTGTATTATATTTTGCAGATATGTTTGCCTTTGTTGCAATTATTGACCATGGCCTTGTATTATATTGCTGACACAGTGAACGTGCCAAATGTATGGCCATTTTATGATGCAGGACATGTGCAGACAAGTCATGGGATACTGTATGCAATACATCCTTGTTCTCATTATACTTGTGTGTTAACCAGCGTACATTGGTGAAATCCATGTGCACAACCTGATACATTTTTTAAGTGATAGTGTTATATTTTTGTAAATATTCTTACATGTCTTTGGTGTGTATATGTGTATTGACCTTGATTTCACGCATGTTCCATTTAAGACACAGTGACAGTCATACATATACACCTACACCTGTGTGTTACCTTTAACATGGCATATGTATGTAACATATATGCATTCCATTACACATTTATTTGGGTTGTATACACCTACTTATGTATTTAGCAGCCATTCTGCTGCTTTGATGTAGTGACTGCTGTTTGGCACTGTGCTTGGTTGTTTACCTTTTACATGCATGGTTAGAGGTTCAGTTCTGTCCTCTGCTAGAGTTATCTAGCATTTGCTCATCTGTGATGTTGCTTGGCTTACACCGTTACTGCTGACAGACTACTTGGATTTGTTTTTATTCAAACAAATTGTACTGTGATCCTTATTTATTATCCTCCAACACACATTTGCTATTTGCATACACATCCAGCTATGACTACCACACAGTCTGCAACATACAAGCTAAGTAATCAGCCAAAAATTACTTAGGAAGAGCATTAACCAGATGATATTTCCTTCTCTAGATTGGAATAGGAAATTAACTCTTTTGTCATATATTTTTAATTTGTACTTTGTCATATTGAAAAGAACTGTATCAATGTGCTAAAAGTTATCCTTTGTAACTGTCAAATTAATTTTATAATAAAATATTTTTATTTTTGGAGCTTATCTCCGCGGGCCTCTACTGAAAATGGACATATATCCAGTTGGACTAGCCCGGTCAACAAATATAAAATAAAATAAAATAAATAAATAAAATAAATGTCATAATGTGATAGTGCATAGGTAGATATGTTTTTCTGCATTTCTTCATGGCTGGTATGCATTCCCACCCTGTTTGACAACTTTACATTGTCCATGTTGTTCTGTGCCATCTGTGTAACTTACCTGTCCTGACTGCTTTCTCCAACCTTTGTCTATGTGTTGTGATACTTGTTCTATGACTATACCTACTGAAATGTCCTTTTCCTCCTCTTTACCTTTTCTTATATTCTTAAAAAAATGGGGCCTATTCCCACCCCCAAAACAAAGCCTGTGCTCCTCTGGCTTTCTCTCAGATTTTCCTATTCCAACATCCGTCTTGTGTGTTCTTCTTCAGCCATACCCCTCCTTGTGTGTGTATTACTCTTGTTTTCCATACAAGTCCCGGACCCATTGTTAGCTAATGTTAGCTGTGGTGATGTGGTTGTGAATGCCCTTTGCCATTGTTACATTTATTTTATTAGAAATTTTACGGATTCCATCTGTAAATGCAAGCAGGCATATTTTGTTAGTATATGATTTATGGAGACATTTGTAGTTGCCTCTAAGCACAGATTGTTGAAGACATGTATTACAAATGGCATGGATCTTGAAAGCAAATATATTTTGTTAGTAAATGAAATACATTTCTGGACAGATTTCTGAGAATATGCATTACGAATGCCATGCAGCTTACATTGGGATAGTAAATCCTAAGAGTAGCTTTAAGTGTGATGCCTGTGGTTACTGTGGGTATATCCTGGAAGAGAGTGACATCTGTGTAGGTGACACTCTCATAAATGTCAGATTAGCCACAGGTAACTGTGGGTCAGGGGGTCTGGTATACATTGCAGTGTGTACAGGTTGTCAACAGTTTTATTTAGTTATTTATTTATTTATGGCATTTGTTTACTGGGAAAGTCCACTGGGCCTAAAAGAGCCCATGTTCAGTGGAGTCCCAGGGAGAAAAGCTCCAACAAGAACATAGATACAGAAAAAATATAAACATTAATTGGTGCAGAAGTAGGAACAGTGTTACAGATAGTAAATACAGTAACATATACAGAATATATACATAAAAGCAGGAATCTTTTTTTTTTTATTATAGTAATATATACAGAAAATATACATTAAAGCAGAATTCAATGAATTTAATCAGAGAGGTATAAACAGAGATATATTAATCAGTATTATTGTACCAGTATCAACAAGTGAAGATAAAAATAAAAAATAAATATGGAGAAAGTATCATCAGTCATTAGCAGCAAAAGACATAGGAGTTTAGTAATCATATAAGGAGAGTGAAGAGGTTAGGTTATAGGAACATAGCCAGGAAGAGTTGAGATGATTTTTTAGCTTTTGTTTGAATGATGTCGTGCTGCCTGTGTTTCTTATAGAAAGGGGAAGTGAGATCCATAGTTTGGCAACAGTGAAGGAATAGAGGAGTTGACCAGCAGGTAAGGTGGGCTTATCTCCTTTTAGAAGTAGATGATTTTCAGATCTTAGATGCCTGCTGGGATGGTATTTGGCAAGTGGAGTTGAGAGAGCAGGACAGTCTGTAGGTCTGTACGTTATTTTGTGCACTGTAGTTAGTTGGGTAATGAAAGATGGTGGGGGGAGTTCCAGCCACCCTAATTGTTTCAGTGACATACAGTGGTGGGATGAGAATGTGGCCTTGGTGGTAAATTTTGCTATTCTGTTGTAACACATATCAAGTTTGGATTTTGTAGAATTTTGGATATTAGTGAGGAGAGGGGCACCATAAAGGAGAGAGGGTAATAAAAAGGTAGCTGCAAGGGTTTGTCTTGTAGAGAAGCTAAGAAAGTGTTGGTGCCTGTAGAGCATACCAAGCTTTTGGTGTGTTTCATTTTTATGTTCTTGTTTACATGTAGGTCAAAGTTGAGGTTTTCATCTATAATAATGCCTAGTAATTTAGTGTGTGGGACAACTTCTATAGTGGTATTGTCTTGGGCTTGTATAGTGAAGAGTTTTTTATAAAATGGAGTTGTTTTCCTAGGGGTAAAAATAACATTGGGAAAACTGAGAGACACTTTTGAAAAGGCATTTACAAGCAGCTATATGCAATAAGAACTAGAAATGAAAACAATGGTTTATTTAGGCACCTAGAACATTCTCCCCTTTGCACTGGATTCCAATTTGGTATTTTACAGATAGTGAAGGAAGACATTGAGGGGGACATTGACAAAATAAATTGGAAACAATGGAACTTTCTTGGCAACTGAGGTTAAATTTCCATACTAGTCCAGGTATTAATGATTGTTGTTCCCTAAAGCCTATTTTGAAATACAAATCTACTATTTTAATATAATTGTTTTAGTTTCTGATTTTAAATTACATTGGACCTTTAAGTAGTGATGATGTCAATAATTTCAACTGATGGGAGATGTTGTTTTTCACTATTTAAACCACTTGTAAAGTTGTGTATGTTGTGCTGATGAAGTCCTGAAGTTTTATGGACGAAAGTGCTTGACTGGAAATTTTGACAGGAGATTTTTACTTCTGTACTGAGTTTTTAACTGTGAAGTGCCATTAAACTTTTCCTACTACAGATTGATTTCCGGGCAATTCTTTACAAGGTATTTTATGTTTTATATGGTTGTGGTTTACATCGTTGGCACACTGCTTGTTTTTACATTGGGATAGTTAACATTTTTTACAGTCCATTATATTCCGTAATTGCCCTTAAGCTTACTGGACAGATTCTGTTATAAGTATGTATGTAGGACTGTCAGGATCCTTGAATTTTCATAATCTTTCTGTAACTTTATTAATGTACAACACACTTTGAAAGTGATTTCTAATTACTTATGTATTACTTGCAGGTATGTTTAGTGCTCATTTGCTACTGAGATACGGCCTTGCATGCCGAAGTATTCTGAGGTCACTGTGGCACATTTACATATTACATTGTTATCTACACATTTAGCTCTGATATTGGCTTAATGTGCCAAATTAAAAGAGCTTTACAGAATCTGTTCCAATGTTACATGCACATACATTTATTTATCTTTTGCATGGCAGGGAATATTGGTGCATTATTATATGAATCAATACAGCTATGCATACATATGAAAGAGAAACAAAGAAGTTATCACTTTGATGTGAATATATATATATATATATATATATATATATATATATATATATATATATATTTATACATAAATATATATATTTATATAGGTCTATATTGAAAAAATGAAAGTTACAAAGTGCGAACGCTCAGACGAGCAAAAATGCCACAACTCGAAAATGTTATTGTGGGGGGAATATATATTCCAACTCCGAGACTGCACTACAGTGAAGAAAGGGCAAATATTCCGATCTTCACTGTACTGCATTAAAAAAAACAAACTTCGAGTTGCAGCATTTTCGCTCATTTGCGCATTCGCACTTTGTAACTTTCGTTCTTTCAATATGTAACCTATATATATATATATATATATATATATATATATATATATATATATGGGTCTACTTCAGAATGTTGACCATTCAGAATGCCAACTTTCATATGGCCAACACCATATGATCGACATTCTGAAAGACCGACATCCTGAAATAGCACCATTTACCTACTTGTAAACACAGTAAAACTGTGTTATGCAGGGGGGCAAGCCCCCCCTGCACCCCCCACACCCCCTCCTATTTAAATATTCTCACTCCAAGATTGCACTACAGTGCAGGAAAGGGGAATCTCTCAGTCCCGCACTGTAGCGGGATCTCCCCTCTCATTTGTTGGTCTTTCAAACATTTGCTCATATGGTGTCGGCCATAAGAGTTTCGAACATTTGAAAGTTCGAACAAATGAAGGCTCCCATATATATATATATATATATATATATATATATATATATATATATATATATATATATATATATATATATATATATATGCAAATATATAAATAAAACAATTGCAGGTTCAGGTAAATAAAAATTGTCTTCTCTCTTCTAATTGCACTGGAGGAAGCAATTCAGTGTAATCTCTGGCAACAACAAAGAAGATTAGAAAGGCTGACTCTTCTGTTAAGTATAAATGAAGTTCATGAGAATTCTGTCTTACTAGTTTGCAATATCTATAAGATACATACAAAATTATTTGAAATCATTATATTGCTTTAATAGAAGGTGAAATATGTTCATATATAACTGCTGCACTGTTTTCATGACTGTTTTCTGTATTAGTCATAAGGAAAACATTTTCGTAGCTTTGCAAATGAAAGAAATGCAACTGAAGCCATTACATCTCAAGCTAATGGTACAAATATGTTAATATAAACTGCATTACTCATTACTTCTAATAATTACAAATAGTACATTTAGTACTGTATTGAACATATTGTTTATACAGAACTCGAGAGATAAACACTCCCTTTCAAGTGCTCACAAACACTTGTCATATAAATTAATTTCAAATTTGCATAAGTACTACTCATGTATAATTCTTCCCAAGTACACAAGCACTTCCCAATTGTGTACTCCCATAGTATGCACAAGCACTTCCTGTACACAGGTTTTACTTCAATAAAGACTTCAATGTAATATTTTAATGGTAAATAAAATAGTGTAAGCATGATGTGTGGATTTAGTATGTGTTTTCTCTTTTGTCTCTCCTAATCTTTTTCCCCACCATTTTTTTTTTATTTTGATTATGCATTTATTTATTTTTATTGTTTTGTTTCTATCCCATTTATTTTACTTTTTTTAAAGCTTCAAATCACTCAGGAGCAGCCCAGGCACATGCCTCCTAGGCTAGGGAGTGTTCACCCTCTGCCCTTCTGGGGACATCCTCAGTGGAGGGATCCATCCTGCAGGCCCCCTGGCATATGGCAGCCTGTCAAGCCTCACTTAAAGGGGGCTTCAGACCTTGGTAGAGGACATACTGGTGGAGGTAGTAGACAGGCAAATTCTGCCAGTCAAAGCCTCTCTTCAGCGTGTTGAAAGACACGCTCTCTGAGTTGGTGACAACCACAGCACTAAGACAGATGTACACCATCTGGCACTGGATATGTTTGAGGCTGGGTAGACTGGGACACCTGCTGGTACCAACTCAGCACTTCTTCCCTTATCCTTTCTCCTATACCCTCTTACCTATTTCCCACCCACATTACCCTCTCATATAAAACACAGTGCCCATCCTCTCCCACCTTCTTCAGCACAAACCTTCTTGAAGTCTTCCTTATGTGTGTCCCCTCTTTGTCTCCCCTTTTTCAGTCTTTCCTATCAACCCCTTTATATTCTTTAATGAAACTAACAGGGTTACAAGAAAAAGATACCCCTGTATAAAACATTATAAACCACTTTTTAAAAAGAAAATCAATTTAAATTGCTGTGCAGTCTGTACCTTTCTTTATAGCTTTTAAGTGTGACTGTGCTTAGCCATGCACTCCTTCAATATTTAAACAAAAAATATGGATACAAATTATTACACTTTTGCAAAGTAATTCCCAAGTTGTTAATGTTGATTTTTACATAGCTTAGTCATTTGTGAGAAATGAGTGTGTTTTTCAAAAAAGGCTTCACTTCTGCGTATTCATTGCAAATAATCTGCTCTGAGCCTTTTTGCATATACATCTAGTGCTGCCATTCTAAAATTACTGTAAGGCATTTGGACATCCCACATCTATGAACACCAACCTACATCTTTCTGTTTGCTACTAAGTATTATATTCTTAAGGTGTTTTAAGCAGTTCTTTGTTTACTTTCTTAATTCAGAGATGCAAACTTTTTAAAATGAGATTTGATATTTCCTTAATCTTTCATGTATTAATGAAACTAGCTCATGCAGTCATGAAGAATATCAGGGTAGAAATATTAGTACTATATGCTCTCATTAATGAAGAAAACTCACAAAGTACTCTTTTTGGGAGGATCCCTATAAGCACTGGTCTAGTTAGTGCAGTCATATGCTTTCACTAAAGCTATTTTCAGTTTAAAAATAAAAATAAAATCAGGATCCATATTGTCTTAATTGTTCCAGTAGGCCTCTGTGTAGATTAAAGATCTATGTCATGTAAACTATGGTATTGACACTGTGCTGTGCTATAATGACTACCTGACCTGGCCCACAATGCACTGTATTGACAAAGTGTGCTTGATGTGATTTACTCCTTACAAGCACACTGGGCCTGTCTTGCCATGCAATGTGTTGTGCATCAGGTCATGGATCAAAACTATACAACTCAACACTGTAAATAACAGCTTTTAAAAAAAAGAGTATCATAAAACTGTCTGTAGGTGTTATGTCAGCCAGTGGGACAGGTAGGAATCTTATTTTGTCAGCTTTTTAAATTGTGATCAAATTGCTTGTGACAACAGGACACAACAAAATTACTTCTTCAAAGTCACAAAGCGTAAAAGTAGAAAACGAGGAAAAGAAAACACAACAGGAGAGTTTAAACCGAGGTGGTATCTCAGCTGGATACAGGGTTGCCAGACGTCCCTATTTGGGTGGGACTGTCCCAAGATCAGCAGCCTGATCCCGAGTCCCGCCCTGCCGGTTTAAATCCCGGCCAGCCTCCGCTTTGTTTTTTTTTTTTTTTGATTGGCCCGTATACCTAGCATACGGGCCAATCAAAAATCTCTAAACACGGAGTTTCTTGTGTTCCGCATTAAACACGAGAAGCTCCATGTTTAGCGAATTTTGATTGGCCCGTATGCCGGTATACAAGCCAATCAAAAATCGCTAAACACAGAGCAACTTGTGTTGATTGTGGAACTGCAATGCATTAAACACGGGAAGCTCCGTGCTTAGTGCAGAGATACTGTTCTTTAATGTGGAACTCTGTTCCAGATTAAAGACCTTTTTTTTTTTTTTTTTTGGTCTTCACTTTGCCGTGAAAGACCTTTTTTTTGTCCCTACCTGGTTGGTTGTAAATCTGGCAACCCTGGCTGGATAAAATATCCCATGGCACTTATCACAAAGAGTAAAGGAATCCCCACCATGCCTTGAACAAATTTCCCCAAGTCAGTATGAATATCACCTTGGCTGTCCACTCAAAACACATACTCAGTGAACTAATCCTATCAATGAAAGTGAATAAATAAAACAGGAACAAAGAAGATGATGCTCGTATTTAGCACCAACGTGGTCGATTTGTTGTTAATTTTTTGAAGGATGTTGTAACAGTCATTATAGTGTACATCTGTACGGTTTACAAAAAGAGATCACTGATGAAGTCACACGGATGTTTTGGATTCTCTTTACCAGCAATCGTCTCACAGTCTAAGAGACATAATGGGATAACAATAACTGGTTCCCTTTAGATATGTGCTGTGCCTTTAAATGAAGGCAGTCTCTGCAATAACGTTCATGTTCTTAATAAATGAAAGTGAAACTCTGGAGCAGTCTGTGCTCACAATGGCATCTAGTGAACAAACTGTAGAGGTTATGGAGGAATTTATTTGTCCAATTTGCCTTGAATTGTTAAATGTTCCAGTGACACTGGAGTGTGGACATAATTTCTGCAGGTCTTGTATCGACAGAGCTTGGAACAGTGAGAAACAACCTTCCTGTCCTGAGTGCAGAGAGGATTTCACAGCCAGGAAATATGCAGTGAACAGACTGCTAGCAAATGCAATTCAGAAGGTGCAAATACAGTGTCAGAAAGGACAAAGACCAGACCCACAACAGAAAAAAGGAGATGAGCTCTGTAGAGAACATGAAGAAAGCCTGAAACTATTCTGTGAAGATGATGAGAGTTTGGCTTGCCTGATGTGTGTTCCAGAACATCGTGGTCACAACTTCCTAACAGTGCAGAAAGCAGTTAACAAGTACAAGGTAAAGGAGTAGTACATACTGATGATTTAGAAAGTTCAACATTACCTTTCTTTTATACTTCTGACATCTTAAAACTCCTACTACCATAAAATGTATTTCCTTCCTTCAGGGTTGTATTAAAGTCATAAAACTTTACAGCAAATTCAGAAACATCAGTTTGTTGTTTATAACTGTGACTGAATTACTGCAGTGTTTTCTGTATCCTTCACTCTTCTGATACAGCTTATATGTTTTAAAAATTACTGCTGAACACCCATTCTGTCTGTACTCAGTCTGGTTGTTTTCTGTCTTTTCTCTGAAATCTCAAAAGTGTTTAAGGTGACTCTGTTACTGTATTATGCTTATGTCTCTTCTTTTCAGTATGCATGTTATACTTTTTGTTATATGTCAAACCCCACTGTTTCACTTGTTAAATATTTCCTTGTGTACTATTTGCGTCTGTATTATAAGTGCGAACGTTTAGGTTGTCGAATATGGCATGATTGACACCTATTAAGCGAACGCACAATTCACTTGAAACCTCAAAATGCGGAAATACAGATAACCAAATTGTTTTGTTTGGCCAACACCGTTCCACCCAGTAACAAAAATAAAACATACTTCCCACTACACTGCTCGCTACATACTACCCACCCAAACAAAATAAATAAACTACATACATACACTAACCTAAACCCTACTTCTAACCCTACACTAAACCTTAAATACATTACTATTTATGCATGTACCTTAACCCTCACACTAACCCTAAGGTCAGTAACTATTGCACACTTACCTTAATAAGCTATACCCAAACAAAATAAATAATCCACACACATACACTTAACAAAAAACCCTACTTCTAACCCTTACATACATTACTATCTATGCACTTACCTTAACCCGTACCCTAACCCTAAGGTCCGTAACTATCGCACACTTAACTTACAGAGCTATACCGCAGAAGGGCCAACTATGCCGAATCGGTATTTCGAATTTCACAGTTTCTGTCATTCAGTGTACTTGCGGTTCGCTAAATAGGTGTCAATCATGCTATATTCGACAACCTAAGTGTTCGCACTTACAAAATAGACCCTACTATTTTGAGTGGAGTAGCATGTTTTCAACATAAGAACTCAATTGAGGATGGGAGTAGAACACAGAGGTTATCATGTTTCATACCATTTCCCCAGGGTGTAAAAAGACACACAGTGTGTAATGATGGTAAAGTGGAATGGAGTGCTAATAGCTGTAAGGTCAGATGTTATGAAGTTGGAGTGAATGGTCCAGGACTCTCACTGAAGTTCATTTATTTGAGGAATGTGGTCATGGCATTCCAGGTTCTGGGAAAACTTGCATGGCCAGAGGCAGTTCTCTGTTAGTACATATTACCTTGTAAAAGGGCAGACTGTGGATAAGGATGGTACAGTAGAATGGAGAACTGATGCCTATAAGCACACATAGTGTGAGGTGGGAGTAGTTGCCAAAGGTCTCTGGTTAAAGCAGAGTTCTTTCATTTGGTGGCTGTTCTTGTGGCTAGGCTTAAAAACCTCAGCTTTGGCCAGCTAAAAACTTGGTTATATTCAACTGGACGTATAAGAGAATTTAAGTACATTTATCTGCACTTTTTTTTAAAAAAATACAGTATTTAATTTGATTTAAACTGTGTTGAAGGAATATTTAACTCAAGTAGGCAGTTATTCTGCTCTTTAGTAACTTGAACTGAAGCTAGTGTGTTATTTGCTAGTAATTACATGTGTGGGGGTAGCCACATTCTTTGATTTCCTGTCCTTGCCTTTTTAAGTGGTGCATTGTGAATTTTTTATTGCTTAAAAACCTCAGCTTTGGCCAGCTAAGAACTTGGTTATATTCAACTGGACGTATAAGAGAATTTAAGTACCTTTATCTGCACTTTTTAAAAAAAAATACAGTATTTAATTTGATTTAAACTGTGTTGAAGGAATATTTAACTCAAGTGGCAGTTATTCTGCTCTTCAGTTATTCCCACCCACCCTATTTTTGTTTTGGTGTTAATCTTGGTGGCCTTGAAACTGCCCGCCCCTCAGCCTGCCTCTGGGCCCATCTCATTTGCTCACTCAACTGAGTGCAGTGAGATCATATTCTGATTTCAGGCACTCCTACTGTGTACAAAGAGAGCATCTGGGAAACAGACAAAAAAAAGCTTATTTCCTGCCTTTCCTGTTAAGTGGTATAGACTATTTGTAGGCTTCTGAGCCCCCAGGCCCTCCTGTGTTTGAGGGAAGCCTTCTGGCTTTTTTTTTTCTTATAACTAGCCAGTTTTCTAGTTTCAGCACTCAAATCTGTTTCTTTGATCTCAGCACTTGTTCAGATAAAAAAAAAAAATTATCTGCTTTTACTGTACTTGTGTTTCTACCTACTTCATTTTACTTTTGCATCATCTTAAAATACTCAATTGTATTTATTACTGCTTGGTGTAACTCATTCTAAGCCTTTTGGTTTAAACACTTGGGCTTGGACCAGTTGTTTTGCACTGAGAGGGTTTGTGGTCTGCACTGTTGTGGCAGAACAGGTAGCTTACATCCTTCTAGGTTGGGAACTGCTGATTGAGGGCTCAGTGTCTGTTATTCTAAAAGTGTATTAATTCTGGTTTAAGCACTTGGGCTTTCAGGCCAGTTATTTTACATTAAGAGGGTTCGTGGTCTGCACTCTTGTGGGAGGAGAGGCTGGACTCTGCCCTTCTGAGCTGGGAAATTATGGTTAAAGGCTTATAGTGCATGCATATCTGAACTGCTTCGTTGGTGCACCTTGTTTGCTGTGGCATAGACTGGATTCAGGCCTGCTGGATCTAGCTTTGTTTGTGTAACTTGAGCACTAATCCAAACATTCTCTAAAGTATTCAATTGTATTTATTACTGCTTGGTCGTAACTTGATTAAAGTGTAGCTATCATTCTAAGTCTTTTGGATTAAGCACTTGGGCTTCAGACCAGTTGTTTTACATTAGGAAGGTTTGTGGCAAGCACTGTGGTGGCAGGACAGGTAGCTTTCATCCTTCTAAGTTGGGAACTGCTGATTGAGAGCCCAGTGTCCAAGGGTATTAGTTCTGGTTTAGGCACTTGGGCTTCAGGCCAGTTATTTTACATTAAGAAGGTTCGTGGTCTGCACTCTTGTGGGAGAAGAGGCTGGACTCTGCCCTTCTGAGCTGGGAATTTCTGGTTAAAGGTTTATAGTGCCTGAATATTTGAACTGTATCTTACTGAAATTGGTACACCTTGTTTGCTCTAGCGTAGACTAGATCCAGGCCTGCTGAATCTAGCTTTGTTTATATGCTTGTTGTTTGTTTGCTTGTTATTTCCCTGGAAGCTAATTCCACCTAATACGCTTCTCAGCGCTTCTGTGGATCACTAGTGATATCTGCATTGCTTAGTGTACTAGTTCCTTGTTTCACTTGAAAGAAAGTTACTGTTTGTCGTTTTGCATTTAGTTACTTGTAACACATTGCACTCAAGTTACCTGGCACTTGCTCACTAAAGCAATTATATAAGTCAGCACTAAAAATTAAAAGCACTACACCCTCACTCCTCACTGGCCCTTGTTTTCAATTATTAAGGAATTCCCAATATTATTCTAGCATGTCCAAAGGTCAGTTGTCAATCTCCTCTCCGGTCCAGCTGGTGAATCTGGGAATCTTGAGGCAATGTTATAACTGCCTCATGTACACAGACAACCCTCTCCTCCTCCCACATAACACAAATACTTGCGAGAGATTCAGCTATTTAGCCAAACTGGAGGCTGAGCTCTCTCACCTCAGGACTGGCAAGACCAGACAGGAGGATAAGGCAACTTCACACACCACAAAACCAGCCTCACATAATGCTACCACACCACTGAATCAAACACATAAACACACAAAGACATACTCGGAGGCTCTGAGTAAAAATTTACCTAAACAGCAGAGGCCTCCAAAGCAGACACCCAAAAAACTGCTACCTCAAGACACCCCACAAGCAACACATAAATCACAAAAGCAGTGTGCAAAGCAGTCACAGCCCTTAAGGCCAAATACAACACCAAACATACTTGTCATTGGTGACTCCATAGTCAGACACACTGACGTCCCACTCACCAGGCTGAACAAGGAGAGGGTCACAGTAAGCTGCCTATCGGGCACTAGAATCTGCCACATAACACAAGCACTCTGGTCACTCCATGGCAAGTACAAATATGACACAGTCATTGTCCATGCTGGTGTGAACGACCTGAGACCTCCCTGGACTACATGAAAAGAGACATAGAGGAGCTCTCTGATTATGTAGCCCAGGCAGGTATGACCCTGACCCTGAGCAGTATCATTTCTTCACCAAGAATGATGCCACAATATAGAGACAAGATGATCAGCTTTAACAATTGGCTTAATGTCTGGTGTCATTCAAAGGGGATCCAGTGTCTGTCTGCCTGGGATGACATGCTTGACAAGCCACGCTGGCACCTGTCACCCCTGGGATTCCGGATATTGGCTAAGGCTCTTTCCACCCCCATAGTGCCTTTTTTAGGCAAGACTCAAATTCTAAACCTACCACCCTAGAAAACAAAAATTGGAAGAAACTGAGGGTAATGCTGCTCAATGCCAGAAGTCTAAATCTCAAAATGCGAGGCCCTTCTCAGTATGGAGAACATTGATGTCTGTGCTGTAACTGAAACCTGGTTCAAGGCTCCTGAGAGCACCCCGGCACTATTAGGTTTTACCTCATATCATGTGTTCTGGCCCCAAAACCCAGACCACACCACAAAAGGAGGGGGTGTATCCATATTCATAAAGGATACCCACACCTCCAGGTTGGTGGCAATGGGAAACCATCCAGGTGCAACTAACCATAGGCAAAACTGCTCTACAATTGTAGCATGCTACAGGCCACCCTCTCAAACTCAGGAACCCCACACAGCCTTCCTGAAGACACTGGAGGGTATAAATGTATCGCCAAACACCATCATATTGGGTGACTTCAACTACCCAAATATAGACTGGGAACATTACTCAAGCCCTAACTTTCTAGCCCAACGGTTCCTGGAGTTCATAAATTCAAATGCCATGGAACAGCTAGTCACTGTTCCCACGAGAGGAGAAAATATACTAGATCTCATTATCACAAACATGGGGACAAACGGAAGTATATCCCTCATTGGTGAGATCTGATCATAAACTAATCTCACTGGAAATCCACATCCCGCCCCACCCCAAACAAAAAGACCACAGTGAAGAACTTCTCTAAAGCAAACTTCACACTACTCAAGACTGGTGTGGTATCCTTCAAGGCCCCTGAGTCAGTGGAAACCACAACCCAAGCTGCGGAAGCCCTTACAAATGCCTTCTATGAACACCTCCAGGACTGCATGGATCAGGCAATCCCAAATAAAACCAAGACTCTTTCCACAAAGGGCAAACGTCCAGTCTGGTGGACCCCAGCCATTAACAAACTTTACAATAAGAGGAGAAAGCTATTACATGATAGAACAAAATCCATAAAAGGGAAGTCACCCCTGATCATTATTAGTAAAAAAATACGAGCACTCATAAAATCAACTAAGGCCAATTTTGAGAGAAAAATTGCCATGGATTCAAAGGACAATCATAAGGCCTTTTTCAGCTATGTTAGGAACCTGGGTGGAAACTCCCAGATATGCTCAGAATTAGTCCAAAATGATACAAAAATCACTGAACCCACAGACATTGCCAACATACTGGCAGACAGGTTCAGTGCAAACTTCACCTCTCCCCCTAAAGGAGAGATAACTATCCCAACAGAGTGTAGCCTCCCAGACATCTCAAATGCGCAGGTGAAAGCTGCTCTCTCTAAAGCTAAAAACACAGCATCAATGGGAACAGATAGTGTCCCCGGCTGTGTGCTACACGAGCTAAATGAGGAATTAAACCCGCACATAAGGCAGCTGTTTAATCTCAGCCTTACCACAGGATACGTGCCCAAGGAGTGGCGTACGGCAACTGTGGTCCCACTCCACAAAGGCGGTGCCTCTACGGACCCTGGTAATTACTGCCCCATAAGCTTAACAAGTCTAGTCTGCAAAGCTATGGAGAGGATCATAATGGAGCTCATAAACAAAGATATAGGGGACTTACAGACATTGGACCCGACCCAGTTTGGCTTTGTCAAGGGCAGATCATGCCTATTGCACTTGGTCGACTTCTTCGAAACAGTCACCAAGGCCATTGATGAGGGAAAGGCAGTCCATACAGCCTACCTTGACCTTGCAAAGGCCTTCGACACAATACCCCACTCGGGTATTGTAGAAAAACGTACCAGCTTAAATGTAAACCCATATGTCACAAGATGGGTTGCAAACTGGCTTAAGGACAGAACCCACAGGGTTAGAGTCGCTGGCGCTATGTCAGACTCCAAGCCGGTCACAAGTGGTGTCCCACAGGGCTCGGCCCTTGGCCCCCTATTGTTCGGCATCTACTTCTCAGGAGGACAGACCAACATGGGAGGACTTTGGCTGACAAAGTTTGCAGGCGACTGCAAACTGGGCCATAGTGGAAAGTGCATCGGACACGGATATCCTTCAGAAGGGACTCACGGAAACAGATAGCTGGTGCCAGAGCCATGGCCTGAAGTTAAACGCCAAAAAATGTATAGTCATACCCTTCGGGAAAAACAAGGTAACCCCAAGCTACCATATAGGTGGCAATCCACTAAGCACAGAAGAGGTTATCAGGGACCTGGGGACCCAGGTTGACAGTGGCCTTTCTTTTGACACTCACATTGCTAACGTGGTTATAAAGACCTTCTACATTGCCCACCTGATCATGAAGGGATTCGAATTCAGATCTAGTGAGGTCATTGTTCCCCTGTACTCTTCACTTATCAGACCAATGATCGAGTACAATGCCCCATTCGGGATGTATCGCACCTGACATCTGCAGCAATTGGAGAGACCCCAAAAGTTCCTCACCAAAAGGATAAAGGGACTCCAAAATCTGTCATATGCTGCCAGATTGAAGAAACTCCAGCTCTATTCAGTTGCATACCATCTGCTCAGAGGTGACATGTGCCTGCCACACAAGGCCATGTCCAACCCAGAATTAATGGACATGCTCCACCTCAAAAAATCCAAATCCACCAAAACCACTAGAGCAAGCAACTTAAACCTTAGCACGGATATAAATAGGACGTGCTGGAGGGATAGATTTATCACTCAGAGACTCCCTATGCTGTGGAATAAAATCCCAGTCCATGTGAGGCAGAGCACCTCGCTGGCTCTGTTCAAGAGAAATCTTGACCTGTGGATGGGAGATCGTAGGTTTATCCCGGGAATCATCTCTGTGTCACTGCTGGACAGAGGCACAACAAACTAATGGGCACAGTATTTTTTCATATAAGGGGTGGCGTAAGCCACAAAAATTTGGGCTAGGCTTATAAATGCCTTAGGGCAGATAGCCTAGTATAAACCTATGAACCTATACAATTTCTTAGACACAGTGAGAAACCATGAAGCTTGTTAGAAATGTTGTACAATCAGGGAGTGCTGTGTTACCTGAATGGGCAATGGATGATGCACTTCTGTCTGTATGATGGGTAGCAGTGTGGCTGCAGTACTGGGCTATTTCCTACTTGTGGTCACATCTCAAGGGAATCAGGTCACTAACAACACTGTGTTACAGTACAAGTCCTTTACTCAGGGTTGCCAGACTTCCCTATTTGAGTGGGACTGTCCTGAGATCAGCAACCCAATCCCGAGTCCCACACTGCCGGTTAAAATCCTGACAAAACAGCCTCCACTTTGTTTTTTTTTTTTTTTGATTGGCCCATATGTGATTATACGAGCCAATCAAAAAAATCGCAAAACGGAACTACTTCTGTTTAATGCGGAAACTGCCTGATGTTCTGCATTGAAGGGTCCGCTGTGTGATTTTTTTTGGTTGGCTCGTTTACCAGCATATGGGCCAATCAAAAATTGCCAAACATGGAGCTACTTGTGTTTAATGCAGAACTGCAAGGTGTTCCACATCAAAGACCTTTTTTTTTGGTCTTCACTTAGTGTGAAGGACTTTTTTTTTTTTTTGTCTCTACCTGCCTCGTACAAAATCTGGCATCTCTGCCTCTGCTAGAACATTGTGACAGCCTGACCATTGACGTGTTTGGGCTTGGTCCTTGTAGTACATTGTATTATTCCTCCAGATATTCCAGAGAAATCTTAAAGGTCCTAGAGGCTGATTTCTTCTATTGTCTGTTCATGTGCATCAGCTTGGAACCAGTTTTCAGTTTGAGCACAGAAATACCTCTTTTATCTTCTCTCAGTAAACATTCAGATCTGTAAGATTTATCTCAGGCACCTGTTTGATATGGATATCAGTTATTCCATAGTGTCAGAGCATGTTTACATCATCTTAGCACATCTTAACTGACTTAGCGAGAGTTTTGATTGTGGCTTAGAACAGATGATAAAACAAAAGGGTTCTCCAGCTTAAGCTTTTTATGAAGAACCACTCTTCTGTTTGGGAATTGGAATATCTTTCTTTTTTGAATAGGATGGACCTGAATGTTGGGGTGCAAATGTAGCCCTCCGTCTCTGTGCTCCTGGAAGATTGTGTTTCTAGTAACCTTTTTGCTTGGTGGATCTCTAAACTATACCTTGTATCGTGAACACTGTTTGTTGTTAAACAAAGACTGGCTGTCACTGAGGATCAGTCCTTGCATTTCCCGTTTAAGTTTGAGCTATTCTTTAGCCAGTGTACCAGTCTTCTTCTTTTCTTTTTAGAGCAAAATCCAATGGGGACCACAACATGTTTAATTTTGGTGATCACTGCCACTTTTGTTTCTACTCTAGAGGATACATGAGCTCAGAAGACAGACTGATTTGTCTACTTTGCTGTTGGTAAGGAAGGTGTGGAATCAAGTGGAATAACAGCTGCACTGTTCTGTCATCAGGTAGCTCAGCGTCAGTTAACTAATGCAATCGTGTATAATTTCATTGGGCGAAGCAGAGGGGACTGGTTTCAGCGCTTATTTCAAATGTGTGTTAATGGCAGCCATTTCAGAGTAGTCACATGGTCCTCAGTACATAACATCACTGAAAAGAAGGAGACTATAACTGGAGTGCCACTAAATGAGTTGTTTTGCCTTTTGTGCTTCAGATTCATTTGTATTCTGCTGTCACTATTTTGTGAAGTATTTGCCTTGGCTGAAAATAAGCATGTACATCATTTTTCAAATCACACCACACACTTATTTGGAAGAAATGTCTGCAGCCATGTATTTATTATGCCAATCAAATTAGGTATCACAGCAGTGCCAGATAAGTCAATGCCAATCAAATCAATGCCAAGCAAGAATATTCAGATGTGCACAAAGGACAGAAGTGGGAAGAAATTCCCATCATCTAGGTCATAACATGCTACTGTAGTCCCTGTAAATGCTCTGCCAACATCAATGGCTGAAAGGATCTATAGCCAAATTCCAGCAGTCCCTGTCACCTTCCAGCCAGATACCAATGGCTGAAGGGGATCTGCCACTTGCAGGACTGCACCCCTCCCCAGGTCAAGCATACTCCCTTGCAATTTTAGTTTTCCAAGTCTACACCTGCATGCCCTCTACATGCCATTTCCCCCAAGCACATCTGCCAGCTTTGCCATTCCTTCCTTAAGGTTTTCTATAAGCAACTTTGTTCCTGAAAGGGACAAGTCAACTCCATAATTTTTGTACAGATCTGGTGACCTATTATTATTGTGGTACAGTACCCAGTCCCCTAGTTCTTTTACCTGTTGTCTAATGAATCTGTTGGTCAACTTCCCAACCCTTTTCACTGCTCTGACATTATTTGACCTTTGCTGGACTGGCCTTGGAAATATATCTCACCGCACATGCTTAATGTTCAGGCAAATCTCCCTGATCTGCCTGGACCATTGACAAATTTTATTTTTTGAGGTACAACAAAGGTCTGCTTGTTACATTATTTCCCCTCTATGTAATACAGTTAAACGCACCACATGTAGTGACTCAGAATACTCTGTTAAAGCTGCTGGCAGGTGTCACCACTGCATTCCTCTCTTTCCCAGCCAATGAACCCACATTTCTTTCTCATTGAAACCCAGGTTCTGCCGAAATTCACATCAATTCTCTGGCCACATGGTACATGAAAGAATGCCTCAGAATCCACACCTCTGTCAGCTGCTTTATGATACCTGCAAAAGAGAATGTTAATTAGTCATCATGCTCTGATATATCTTTTCTAAGCCTATGATCGCCAACCTAAGCACAGTACCTCAATTTCTGATGCCCTTTGTGTGGGCGTGTAATATGGCTCCTATTGTAGGATCATAGGAGGTTACTAGGCTGTTGGCCCTGAGGCCCTTATAAGCCTAGTCAAGAATTTAGCCCATGTTTAGAGAAATCAGCACCCGATGCCCCTGCCAAACAGAGAGATGGGTGGAATCCTAGGGGTGTATTTTCTATTTTCCATCCAGTTATCCAGGTTGCTCTTAAAAAGGGTTAAAGAGGTAGTCTGCTTGATGTGGAGAGGGAGTCTATTCCATAGATGAGGGAGTCTCTGGGACACAAATCTGTCCCGCCGAAGAGTGTTATTGATTTCACAGTCCAGGTTGAGGCCACGCGTGCGGGTTACTCGAGTGGAGATTGACTTGCGGATATACAGCAGTCCCATCAAGATGGGGTCCATGATCACCTAGTATGCCAGACAGAGGTCACCTTTGAGGATTCTGTACAAAATTGAGTAGAGGGATAGGGCATTTAACCTATATGTGTATGGTAGATGTTTGAGGCCCTGGATTCTCCTGGTGTGGAACTTCTGTGGTCTCTCCAGCTGCTGCATGTGCTTTGCGAGGTACACGATGAAAGGTGCATTGTAGTTAATAATGGGCCTTATTAAGGAAGAATACAGGGATGGTATGACCTCTTTGTCCCTGGATAAGATACCCTTACTTATGAAGTGGCCATGTAGAAGGCTTTCCATACCACGGAAGCAACATGGTGGTCAAACGTCAGGTTGCTATCAACCTAAGTGCCCAAATCCCTCACGACTGACTGAGTGCTTAGGACATTGTTATTAATGTGATAATTTGTGGGGACATCACTCTCCCCATATGGAATAATGATGCATTTTTTGTTATTCAGCTTGAGGCCATGTTTCTGGCACCAGTCATTTGTCTGAGTGAGACCCTTTTGGAGGATGCCCACATCACTAGGGAATTGATGACAGCACTCAGCTTGCAGTCATCTGCAAACTTGGTCAGCCATACCCACTGGTTTTGGCCTGCAACTCAGAAAAGTCTATCCCAAATAACAGAGGCCCAAAGACCGAACCCTGGGGTATACCACTTGTTACGGGTCTACTGCTTGAGGTGGCTTCCCCTATTTTGACTACATGGATTCTATTAGTGAGCCAGTTTGCTACCCATCTGGTAATATATGGATTGATGCCTAGTTGAGAGTGTTTATCTATTATGCCCGAGTGGAGAATAGTGTCAAAGGCTTTGGCCAGGTCAAGGTAGGTGGTGTGTACCATCTTCCCCTTGTCCATAGCTTTGGTGACTGTCTCAAAGAAGTTGACCAAATTTAGCAGTCATGACCTCCTCTTGGTGAAGCCAAACTGTGTGGGATCAAGTATTTGGAAGTTGTCAATGTCCTTGTTAATGACGTCAATGATAATCCATTCCATGGCCTTGCAGATCAGACTAGTTAGGCTGATGGGTCTATAAATTCCTGGATCAGTAGATGCTTCACCTTTGTGTAAATTGATGACAGTGGCTGCCCTCCACTCAGCTGGGATGAAGTCAGTATTCAAGCTTTGGTTATATAAGGTGCCTAATGGTACTACAAGTTCCTGCCTGAGTTCATGTAGGATGCAGTCTCAGATGTTATCGGGTCCCATGGAGGCTGTATTTTTTGCCTTTGAGAGAGCAGTGATGACCTGTTCCCTAGATATTAAGGGGAAGGGCACAGGTACTGGTGATGTCCTGATTTACTGATGGGGGGACAGAGGGATAAAGTTTTCACTGAATCTGTCAGCCAGTAAGTTTGTATATCTACAGGATTTGTATATGTAGTGTCCTTGACCACCAGTTCTGAACAGATCTGGGTGCTTCCTTTCAGGCTGCGGACATATGTGAAGATGTCCTTATGATTGTCTCTAGTAGATGTGGCCAACATGGACTCGAAGTTTCCTTTGGAGGATTTCACTAGGGCTCTTATTTGCTTGTTCAGGCTAAGGAGACATTGCTTCCAATTGGGCACCTGCTCCTCCTTGGTTTTGGACAGCAACTTTTTCCTTTTGTTATACAGTTTATTTATTGCAGATGTCCACCAGACAGGATTACTGTTCCTTGCGGAGGATGACTTAGTCATGTTGAGTATTTCTGATTCCATGCATCTATATAAATGCTCATATAGTGCTTTGGTGTAGTTTTGGATATTAGTGCCAGTTCATATAGAGAGGGAGGGGGCTGTGAAGCTGTTTATACCATCCCTCAGGAGGCTGTAATTAGAGACGTTTTTATGTCTGATCCTAGCTGGGGGGAGGGTTGGGGGAGATGGTGCCTTCAAAAGTGACCCCTTTGTGGTCAGATCTTACCAGGAAAGATGATATTATAGGGATGCTGCAGTGCTTACTCATGTTGGTTAATACCAATTCTGAGATATTATTACCCTTTATGGGGTTATTGACTAGCTGTTCCAAGGCATTTGCATTAACAAAATCAAGGAATCTCTGGACATTTGTGTTCTGGCATGAGTAGTTCTTCCAGTCTATGTTTGGGAAGTTAAAGTCACCCAGTATCAGGGTAAAGGGATGAATTTTAATAGATTTGAACAGGTCCAAACAGGTGGATTGGGCATCTTGAGTCAGATTTGGGGGCTGATGATTTGAATGGGGGACTTGTCAATGGTTAACTGTTCCTGGAGTGTCTCCTGTGTGTCATGCTGTTTGACCAGCCTGGAGGTGTGTATGTCTTTAATGTATATTGAAACTCAACCTCCTTTGGCTTTACTGCCCACAGTTTGCAGTCTAAATGTATGATACGATGAGTAACCAGGTTTTCTGTGATTGCACAGATGTTAGCATTTTCCAGGGTTAGGAATGCTTGCAATGAGTGCAGTTTCATGTTTAGACTTCTAGCATTTAGCAGCATGACCTTTCATTTGTGATACCAGCATTTTGTGGCTGATTCTGGGTATCTGGGATAGTGCAGTACAATAAGACGAAGGAATATTCTGAAGGAATGAGCCATTAATTTGCTAATGTCAAGACTCAGCCTTGCTATGGCTTTTTCAAGGCTGCCCTGAAATGGTAACTAGATAAGGGAGCACAATCTCTGTGACACAAGAATGGTGTGTCACCACTTAAACACATCATCTGGTATTTCTTAAACCATCTGTGTCCCATCCTCTATCCTTCAGAGGTTTGAGCTTCTCCCATACTCCTTTTCCTAGCTAGTCCATTTTACTCTTCATGACATGAACTCCTACCCTATCATCCTCTAACTTAATATCACTCAGCTGTAGAACCCATGGAGGGTTGTCACCCTTATTGCACTGCACTACCTTGGATATCCAGAATCAGTCACAAAATGCTATTATGTATGCTGTCTGAAACAGCCACAGTTTATAGTCCAAACTACATACCTCTCTCAGAACTTTCCGTATCCATGCAAAAATTACTCGGCTTGATAGACTGATGCCCATCTGCTCTCCTGACCTCCATTCTTACACAACCTTGGAGCATCTTTCTAATTGCAAATGCTTGCATATTTTCCTGCCACCTTCATACCCTTTGGTACCAAATAACTGTTGACACGTGCACAAGGACATTACGTAGACATACTCAACTTTTTTTTAACTAAAAATGTAACTTAATAGCTGTAGTGTAGGTAATGGCCATTTTACTTGGCACTCTATATTGGCCCTTGTTCTGTAAAATGGACAATACCTTTCTTATGCTGTACTTGTGTAGTTGGATGCAGTGCTTTCTCTATCATGCCTCCTATCCACTTTTCATCATGTCCCAAAGGTGTTGTGGAATCCTGTAAGGCTTTGGGTCTGCTCTTGGCAACAATTGCTTGAACCTGTCATACTGAAAATGAGAAAGCAAGTCTGCAACAGCATTTTCCCCCATATAATATGCTGTGTTTGAATGTTATGTTTTGTTGATCTTCCTACATTTTCATACAAACATCCTCTAATCCTAACCACAAGAGTAAAACCAAAGATTTAAACATACTTACACTGAATCTTAGAAGTATATGTAATACAATAGCCCCACTACATGGCTGGATTGATCAAAATAAACCTGTCATACTAGCCCTTACCGAAACATGGTTACACCTCAATGTAAAAGACTCAGAAATAATACCTCCAAACTTTGCAATAACCAGAAGAGATAGAGCTAAAAAAAGGGGAGGGATAGCACTTGTATATCCCTCTATGCCCAACATCACACCCTACACAAGTAATATACCCATCTTTTCCAGTGTTGAGGTACTACTCTCTTTTGAATCTCAACATATCAAAAAGAATTTGCATAACAGTAATATATATCCCACCAGGTAACAATATACCAGTGTTGGAAAATATTTTATCCAGGACATCCCAAGCAATAAACCTCAAAACAATAATCTTAGGGCATGTAAATATAGATTGACAAAGCATAGCTTTCATCTCCCCTACAAATAGTATAAATATGTATGTTTTTTCTCAGTTTTTCAATACTCCAACAAGATACAGCAAAGATCATACCTGCCAATCCACCCTAGACTGGATCCTAGTATCCAATCCCACCAATTACCCCTCTTCTGGTATACTGTGTAGCTCCCTGAGCGATCATCTGCCAGTTATTCCCTTAGAACAAACTCCCAACAACTAAGAGGACACACTGTAAAATCAGTTAGGAACTCAACTAATTTTTGTCAGCATAAATTCAACAATCTCCTACATGATACAGATTGTACACCCCTTAAACAACTAGCCCCTTAATGATGCTGTACTATAATAACACCTTCCTTCACATACTTAATACCCTAGCTCCCATTCATATGAAAAAGTATCAAAAAGAACTCAGCACCATGGCTTGCTAAGGAATGCAAACACCTGATGAAGCAAAGGGACCTAGCGTGGTCAACCTGGAAACAAAACAAACATGTAGTAAAAAAATGCAAAGCCTGGAAACACTATGGTAAAATGCAGTGTTTATTCCAAACAGGAAAAAAATTGCAACACTTTCAGGATCAGCCCTTCCTCAGTGTGTACAAAAAAAAATAAAATGCCTTCATTTAAATAGTAAATTCAAACCATAAAACTAATCACATGACACAGTTGTATTAAGCAATTCAGTTTAAAGACATATATAAAAGTAAAATTTTACTGAAAGTCAGTATAGCCATAAAATAAGTAAAACATTTAACTAAGACACATCCATACAAAATGTTATTTCAAAGTTAACTGTCTTCTTTTTAACATAGGTTTAATGCTTATTGCTGTATTTAAACCTAGAAAACAATCAGCTTCTAAAAGTGTGATCCATGAGTATTCACATATTTCTAACTCATTATTAAGATCCCCTTTTTTTCTTCTGTCTGATGTCAATCATTCTAAAGTTAAAAATGTGTACTTCTTTTCCCCCTCATATACTTCCCAAAGCATTAGTTGCTCCATCTCTACGTATTTCAGCTTTGTGTTCAGTAATTCTGTCCATCAACCTTCTTGTGTATTTCCCTGTGTAGAATGCTTGACACACCTTACAGCATGCCATATACACAATGGCAGCAGTGTTACAAGTTGCAAAACACCTGAAAGTATATCTCTTCTTAGTGTTAGGATATATAAATTCACAACTTGTATTTATATCATCACAGCATATGCAACTATAACAAGGAAATGTACCCTGTTTTCTATTTATGTTTGAATTTTTATTATTTTTAAAGCCCTTAAAACATGATCTTTGTTTCAGATTCAGACACGTACAATATGAGAACATGGGGGCCTCTCCAACTATTCCGATTATCTCAGGCATGTTTTTAAGAATATCCTAATTATTTCTAATAATGTTCTTAACACACTCATCTATGATTATATGTTGTGACATAGCGTATATTATTTTTAATAGAATTATGACCGGAATTAACATGGCTAGTATTACTAAAAAAGTGGGGTCTCACTTTGCCTGTTCTTTCCATAATAACTTCATCTGCTGTACATCTTAATAATGAATTATTATAACCACAATGTTTAACAACTGTGGTCATTCTGTCCAGTTCCAATTTAAAGTTGGCCTCATCCTTGTTAAGTTGACCGGCTCTTAACATTTGTCCTTTGACTACACCCTTAAAAGTGTGTCTAGCATGCATACTATTCCTGTGGACATATCGCTTGGAGTGTATCTCTTTTGTATGTATCGAAGTATTAATACCTCCACTACATTTAGTTAGACTAACATCCAGATAATTGATGGTATCCACAGAAAACTGAACTGTAAATTTCAAAAAATTTGTGGTTCTATTTAAATATTCTATATATACTTCATGTTCAGCATCATTACCACCCACAGGAAAAATATGTCATCCACAAAGCATTTAAAAAAATAATATCTTGTCATAAAAAGGATGCACTTCACTATAAACAAATTGCTCTTCCCAGCACAAAACAGCAATATTGGCATATGTATTGCCATTGGGGTGTCCATCGCTACCCTATTTTTCTGTATATATGTGCATTCATTAAACATAAACACATTATTAGTCAACACCACTTCTGTCAGTTCACAAATTGTTTCCACTTCTCTACCAACCATGCCAGATGTTCTACTTAGAAAGTCACTTAGTGCTTCTAACCCACATTGTAGCAGTATCACAGTAAATAATGATTTAATGTCAAGAGTTACAAATAAAAATTCAACATTATGATGTTCATTAAACCAGCAATATAATTGTTGTAAACACTCTTTCGTATCTTTAATAAAACATTTAACTTTATATAAATATTTGCTCAAAGTAACCTGTAAATAGTGGGAGATAGCCAGAAGCAAATACAATAGGATGCATGGGTGGATGGGTTAAACTTTTATGAATTTTCAGGAGTCCATACAAAACAAGTGTAATAGGGCATGGAACTGTAAAATAAATCAGTACTGATATCATTATTAAGTTGCAGCTCAAAAAAAACTATATATATATATATATATATATATATATATATATATATATATATATTAACTTTGCTTATACATTTAAATACTTCTGCTGGAGGGACTTCAGCAAACGCTCAAACATTCAAGCATGAGCATGTTATACATACCTCTATCAAAAATGACAGTTGCACCACCTTTGTCAGCCTGTTTAATAATAATATTGTTGTTTTGTAATTTCTCAAGAGCTTGAAACTCAGACAAGGAAAGATTCTATTTCTTTTTTTTCAGACTTAATGTAATGTATGTTCCTTTCACATGTCCCCATAAGTGCATTTAAAATGGGACAATTCACAGCTATAAACATACTAGGTTTTTTACATACCTGTGTAGATGTATCAGGTGCATCCTTAAGTATAAAGTTCAGACTCACATTCCTTATAAACAATCTAAGATCAGTTAGTGCTTTTACAACACTGTCCACATTAGATGGAATGAAACCTATACCTTTATTCAAACGCTTTATCTCAGCTTCAGTTAATTGAAAGGAAGATAGGATAACAACAGAAAATTCACTCAGTTCTTGTTGCTGGGAGTCCTGCTGTGGGTCTCCAGTCCTTGGCATCTCCACATTTTGGACTGCTGACCTCGAGTCTGCTTCCTGCCCCTCAAATTGTCCCTCTTCTTCTCTTGGTTCTTTGATGTATTCTGTGCTGCTGCTCCACTTTCTCTGGTAATGTGATACAAAAATGAACAAAATCATGTTAATTTCAGAACACTACGTAACAAAGTGACAAAACTAATCAACAGAGATAAGAAGTTGTATTATTCCAAGCTTCAACTCCAGCATAAAATCAATCCCAGTGAATTTTGGCACTCCATATCTTCTCTACTTAACCCTGGAAGAAATGGAAAGCATACCCTAAAACTTGATACCCCTCCATCACAAATAGCCATAAACTTTAACAAGCACTTCATAAAATCAGTATCTGATCTACTAACCAACACCCTTCAAACACCAACTCCAGACCATCAACTACTTCTAACCTTATCATTAATAATCCCCTGCTCAAAAAGGTCATACAAACCCCATTCTCATTTCAGCCCATACCCACTGACACCATTAAGAAACTGTTACAACAACTGAAACCCTACTCTACCTCAGCTGATAATCATCTACCACACTATCTCAAACTGGCTGCTAACTCAATCGTCTACCCAATCAGTATCCATATAAATATGCCTTTATCCAAATCAGAAGTACCTAGCATTTGGAAACAATCTCACATCACCCCCATCCACAAAAGAGGCAACTCTTTTGATCAATCCAATTTCCATCCTATATCCATCTTGTCACCCATATACAAAATTATTGAGAGGTATCTATCAGCAGGTAATGTACTATTTACTGCAAAACAATATTTTAATCAAAACCCAACATGGCTTCCAACCTAGCCACAGCACAGCTACAGTCCTATTATCTTTTACAGACACCGTGAACAAGGCCAGAGATGCAGGATTTTATACAGCCTCCGTATTCCTTGATCTCTCCAAGGTCTTTGACACAGTGTCTCACCCTTTACTTTTCAGCACACTTTCTAATGTAGGCTTTTCACATAATACAGTAGAATGGTTTCAGAGCTACCTCAAGGATCATAAACAAGCAGTGAAAAGGTCCAATGAACTCTCACTCTTTCTCCACAACCCTACTGGAGTCCCTCAAGGCTCCATCCTATGACCCCCTACTCTTCAACATTTTCACAAACAACCTTCCCACTACCTCTCACCCTGGGACAAGCTGATGATTCCACCATAATCTTTACTGCTCAATCACTACCAGAACTACTTTCAAAAATTCAACAGTCTTTTACTGCATTAGAATCCTGGCTAAGAAATGCCCAACTCTTTCTTAATCCAAAGAAGACAAATCTAGTACTCTTTCATCCCAAAAATACCTCCCCTGTGACTGATCATTTTAACATCCTTGCATCTGAAAACACTGTCATAGAAATAGTACAGGAAACCAAACTTCTAGGAGTTATCATCGACAATAAACTTTCATTTGACCTCCATATACAGCAAAATATAAAGAAAACTCATCAAAAACTGGGACTTGTTTATACAGAAACAAACATTTCCTTACTGCAGCAACCAAATCTACCCTTGCAAAAACATTTGTACTTCCCTCCCCTCTTTATGGAGCCCCTATCCTAACTAAATTACAAACGTATACCCTAAGTAAGATGGAACAGTGCTACAACAAAGTTGAAAAGTTTGCCAAAAACTCTAAATTTAATCACACACACCACTGTAAACCACTCCTAGAATTAAACTGGCTTGAACTCCCCAACCAACTTACCTTTAGTCAGCTATCCACCTTGCACAACCTTATTTTCAAGCCTAAAGCCTGCCATGCAGTAGCCGATCTAGTCACACCTTACACACTAAATCGATCCCTATGATCAGAAGACAAATATCTCTTAGCTATCTCAAAACCCACAAGAAAACCAGGTCACTCTCTGTATTCATACTCTGTCTCTAAACTTTGGAATTCACTACCTCTAGCTACCATGTCTATGCCTGGCCTAACCCATTTCAAAGCCTCTTTAAAAAAATCATCTCAGAAATATAGGGCTGTGCTCCTGCATAAAGCCTGCCTAATGCTCAGCTCTTCCTGTTCTTCCTCACTAGCCTCATCCTCCTCTTCTGTCACATTTAAGGCCCTTACAGACTGCAATATCCTAAGGATCTTCTAACTCCTTCTCTGTTTTATATCATATCCTTAAGCTACTGCTCAAGCTGTATTGCTTCTATTCTTCTTAACTCTCTCTCTCACTATATGTCTGCATCATTAACTTTCTGGCTATTATTTTCCTAATGGAAACTAACATTCTTTTTTTATTGTACTATGACAGTCAGTGTCACACATTGCAGTACCTGCCTATTTTTTTGGACAATATCTACATCATGTATGGTGAGAGTGACTATTATTGTCTATAATGTTTTAACTCTATAGAATTGTCTAGATGTATAATATATACTGTAACATCTTGTAACATAGTTCCAACTTATTTTTATATAGTATTTCTAATGTAATTTGTATTGTATTGCATCATACTCTATTTGTACTATATGGTATGTGGAGTTTTTCTCCCCAGGCCTCTGCTGAAAATGGGTTCTGTATACCAAGTCAGACCACCCACGGTAAACAAATGTCAGCTAAATAAATAAATAAATAAACTGCCTTTTAAGAATTTGTTTGATTGCAGCAATTAAATTAACCTTTGTGTAAATGCAGTATCCTCTACACATGTATTATATTTCTACTTCTATGTATATATACAGTTTGCTATATTCATGTGTTTTATATGTTAATACCATGTAGATGTAGAATTTTGGTTTTAATGCAACAACCCAGACTAAGCCTGCCATTGGTCATTTGTGATCAGTGTTCTACCCAGGTAAACAAGACATAAACAAAATGCAATATCATACATAAACTCTTTGTCTGTCCTATGTTGCTAGTCCCCCCCATATGCTTACATGGTTAGCTGAGTACTCTCATATTGTGCCCCACAACATACTGTGCTTTTCCTGCAGCTCTCCCCTGATGTGCCCTGTCCCAGCTCTCTCACCCTGATGGGTACTGCCCCAGCTAGATAAATTCCAGATTGTACCAATTACCATTCCTTAAATCAGAACTCTGCAAACCATTTCCCATTCAAATGCCTCCCAAAAACGAATGCCACCCGTATTACCTTTAAATAGTTAAATCAGTAATTCTACATGACAAATGACACAGTAATTCATGTTATCTTGTTCTTAATGTAACACCGTCTATGTGCTATTAATAAAGTATCTAGTGTACTCATCCAGTGAAACTTACTCTTCCTGCTTCCACACAACACTAAACCACCAACTGTACTAAAAAGTGAAGCAACACTCCCCTTGTCACCACTCCATTTTGCTCCTTCTGCCTTATTATCAACCCCCCCATCTTAAAGGAAAACTCTACCTTAAAACTAAAAAAGTCTGTTTTTTTTCACTCTGTCTTTGTTTTCTGACCTATTTTAACACTTCAAAATCCCTGTAAGTGCTTTATTTGTAATTTTCACCCATTTTCCACAACATGGTTACCAATGGGGCTTGATATATCAACGTGATCTTATTCTTCCTCAACCCTTTCTCTTTCCCACAATGCATTTCAAGTCTACTTTACATACCTCTCAACTGTTCCTAATTTTCGGGGACGCCCCTGATTTTGACACAAATTTTAGCTCTATCCCTCTTAATCTCTTTTAGCACTGGTGCCTTTTGGACAAAAGTGATGAATTACGCTTAATAAATAATTACAATAATTAAGAGCTGAAGAATTATTTTACTTCAAGAAATGTATATTAATTCACATACTGTAATTCTGTTAATGCCTTAAGTTAATAGAACTAATATGTTAAAAGCATCCCTGATTTTTTCTGGATTTGTCCCTGATTCTGTTGAGATTTGTCCCTGATTGGTTGAGAGCTATGCTGCTTTATATGACTCATGCCTGACACAAGGAAGTTACTGTGAATTCCCATGCCATTGACATATAACAGGATTTGTGTGAGTAACTGTCATCTTCTATAACTTCCATAAGGACTGCTTCTTTTATGTCTATAATCACCCACATTTAAGTTTGGCTCAGAGCTTGTTTTACACTATACTTAAAAGTTATATAGCTACAGCCAGAAAATTAGCTCAATTGTAGGCCATTGTTCATGGTTTTCTTTTGTAGTCCAAGGTGAATTGACAGTTCCCTCCCCCACACCTGCAGAGGTGTTAAAGCTGTTACTGCAGTGAGAGACCCTTGCAGAATCAAGTGTAACTGACATAATGGAAAGGAAGGGACTTCCAATATAAATCTCTTCCCCTCTGCCTGCAGTAGGAAGATTTAATTATTTATTTGAATAGTTTCATTATTTTTTCTAGGTGTAAGTTACAGAAACTGCTTGATTATTTTGATTTGTTTTATTACTAGTGACATTTGATTTAATCCTTACTATATCTACAACACAAGATTACTGTAACTTGGGGTTTTGTAATTATTTCTTTTTTTTCTGAGGAACAGCTGTCTTGTGGCATGTCTTTTTTTCTCTAATTGCTGTCATTCTAGTTGTCTACAAGTTTGTTAAATTGCAGTAAAACACTAATTAGCAAACCCGACTCCCAGATATTGGCACAGTAAAACAATGTACTGAAAATTAACTCTTTTCCACGGTCCATGCAGTGCAATGATTCTTTTTTTGGGGCGTGGGACTGGGTACTGAATATTTTAGGAAATTCTGTATTACTTGCATTAGTCATATAACTAATGTATTCCTTCTGAACTTACAATGCTGTTCTCAAATTCAACAGCAAACTATTAAGCAATTCTCTATTCCTTGCCCTAGCATCAATAATTTTTCTTTGAAGCAGCCTTGTCTTTGTGCATTTTTCAAGTACGTTATTCTGATCATCTATTGATTTGTTAATGTGCAAAAGAAACACTGTTCAGCAAAACTGAATCCTTCATAATGTCACTTTACTACTTATGCTATGCTCTCTCCAAAACTAAGAAAGGAATGTGTACAATTTTCAGGAAAAAAAACACTCTGGAGGGTTACAACCTTCAGTAAAATGAGGAGTGCAGCATCACATTCCAGCTGTACTAACTCAACTTGTGATGTCAGGTAGTAAGCACACAGGACTAAAGTTTTATTTACAGTGTCAGGAGTACAGAATATTAATTTTTCCTTCATAATGTTCCTGTCTAACTTTGTGCAAGTTACTCTACCAGGCCATGCTGTGTGGCATTTGAGAATATTGCACATCTTACTCAAAGTTCTTACTGCATTGCACTGTTCTGTTTGTGAAAATCTGTGTGTACACTACAAATTACTTTATATATACTAAAAATGTATCAGATTACACACATCGCTTTGTCATCAATTTTATGAAGCCTGGATAATATAAGGAGGGTTACATTGTATGGAAGAAATATTTTCCCATGGTTCTGTCCACCACACATACATTCTGCACTGTCTGTATTTCACAAGACAGCATAAAAGTACTTTCTGCTAACATGAATCAGACCACCTTTCATTGGAGCGAGGCCTTGGAGAGAAAAACAAAGCAATTATCAGTTGGGATCCAAAACTGTTCTCACCTCTTTTGACACATTTATCTAAGCAGCAGTAAATTTGAAATGCAAAACTGGACAGCTTACTAAATGAGTTACTGATGAGCAAGCCATCTTATATGTGAGCTAACTCTTTTATAAACAAATTTTAAACCAGAGACGGAGAACTATCAAGCAGAGGTGAGTCAGAAAAGATTGAATACCAGTAAACCATTTGACATGTGAGAGAGCTCTTTTATGTACAAATATTCAACAGCATGTCTGTTAAATCTGGTTGACTTCTCTGAGACAGTCACCAAAGACATGGATGAGGGGAAGACAGTGCACACTGCCTACCTTGACCTGGCCAAAGCCTACGACACTATTCCCCACTCGGGCATAGTATATGAACTCTCTCAACTAGGCATCAATCCATATGTTACCAGATAGGTAGCAAACTGGGTCACTGATAGAACCCACCTAATCAAAGAAGGGGAAGCCACCTCAAGCAGTAGACCCATAATGAGTGGCGTACCACAGGGATTGGTCTTGGGGCCTCTGTTATTTGGGATATACTTCTTTGAGGTGCAGGCGAAAACCCATGGGCTATGGCTGACCAAGTTTGCAGATGACTGCAAGCTGGGTGCAGTCATCAATTCCCAAGTGATGTGGACATCCTCCAAGAGGGTCTTATCCAAACAAATGACTGATGCCAGAAACATGGCCTTAAGCTGAATGCCAAAAAATGCATCATCTTCCCCTTTGAGTAGAATGATGTCCCCACATATTATCACATTAATAACAGTGTTCTAAGCACACAATCTATAGTGAGGGATTTGGGCACCCAGGTTGATAGCAACCTGATTTTTGACCACCATGTTGCTACCATTGTACGGAAAGCTTTCTACATGCCCACCTCATAAGTAAGGGTATCTTATCCAGGGACAAAGAGGTCATAACATCCCTGTATTCTTCCCTTACAAGGCCAATTATTGAGTACAATGCCCCCTTCGGCATGTACCCCATAAGGCACATGCAGCAGCTGGAGAGACTACAGAGGTTCCTCGCCAGGAAAATCCAGGGCCTCAAACATCTTCCTTACATAGATAGGCTAAAAGCCCATAACCTCTACTCAGTTTCATACAGACCCCTCAGAGGTGATCTCTGTCTGGCATACAAAGCAATATCAGACCCTGCCTTGATGGGACTGCTGCATATCCACAAGTCAATCTTCACTCGAGCAACCTGTAAGCACAATCTCAACCTGGTCTGTGATATCAATAGAACCTGTTGGTGGGACAGATTTGTGTCCCGCAGACTCCCCCATCTGTGGAATAGATTCCCTCTTCACGGCAAGCAGAGTACCTCATTATCCCTTTTTAAGTGCAGCCTGGATAACTGGATGGGAAACAGAAAATACACTGCTGGGATTCCACCTGTGTCCCTGCTGGACAGGGCTTTGGGTGCTGACTTGTCTAAACATGGGCTAAACTCTTGGCTAGGATTATAAGGGCTTCAGGGCCAATAGCCTAGTAACCTCCTATGATCCTGGGAGACAGATGGCTAAAGCAAAGGTAAGTCGGAAAGGACTGAATAACAACCCCTCCCCCATAGCTATTGTGTTGAAAATGCAGATTATGCTGAGCACTCCACTACTGAAGGTACACTTATTCATGAAGTGGCCAGAGAAAGCTAATTGTGGAATGCTGATAAATGTAGCAAGTAAAAAGAACATTGTCATTCTTTGTTTATAGAAAAGTGGCTGTATATCACACAGCATTTCCTCCAAGGAAAAAGAAATTACTGAAATGCTGACAGATGTGAAAATCTGTGTTAGAGTGTGACCAAAGACATTGCATGGTTTGCTGTAACGGAATGTGTGTTAGGCTTCACTGAAATATTACAGTGCAAATGTGTGATATTCCAGTAAGCTAAGAAGGGGGGTATATAAGTGCGTATTAAATTTGGTTCCATAACAAAGTATTAGAAGCTATATGAATGAGAAAGGGCCATTAGACTTGTCCATTTATACTCTGTCCTGGTCTGACACCTACAACTATGATACTGTATTCTTCTGTATGTATCTGATTATGAATATATTGCACACATACACATACATACATATATATATATATATATATATATATATATATATATATATATACACACACACACACACACACACACATATTTATGAGTAATTTGATATATATATATATATATATATATATATATATATATATATATATATATATATATATATATATATATATATATATATATATACACACACACACACACACACACACACACATATTTCCCAAAAACTATTCACTATATGTTTACAAGTCTTGCATCTATTACATACAAAAGTGCTAAAGTTAAACCTGAAATTATGTACATTAACACTAGGCATAATAAATTTACCTTTCACTAAAAAGTTTTTTAAACTTTTCCCCACGCTAAATGAGAATTTAAGTTTCTCAGTTAACAATAACTGAGAATCTCCATTACATTGCATATACTGCCAATAGTATTTTACCAAACCTGTTAGAATGTCACTGAAGTAACTATAAGTAGATACAAAGTAAATGTCAGTCTGACTTCCATTATATATGTGTTACCAACTTTTCTACACCTGGGGTAACTATCTTTTTCCCCTCTTTTTTTATTTTGGTAGCTGCTCTATCAATAATCAAGCTACTATAGCCCCTAGATTCAAACATTGAGCTTGTTCACAGCATCTCCTCCTGAAGTTCTATGGGGTCATTACATAACCTACTAATCCACATCATTTCCCCATAGGGGAGGGCTTCAATAGTATGTGGGGGTGACAAATGGAAGCTTTTAGATATTGATTAATTCCATCAAATTTTCTATGTACTTAGGGTAGGGAAAAGTTTAAAAAACTTTTTAGTGAAAGGTAAATTTATTATGCCTGGTGTTAATGTACATAATTTGCTGTTTAACTTTGGCATTTATTTATGTAATAGATGCAAGGCTGGTAAACATATTGTGAATAGTTTTGGGAATATTGGTGGATGTAGATTTGCAGTGGAAATTTTTTTTAAATGTGATACCACTGGTATAATCTATGCACTTAAATGTCCATGTAATAAATGTTATATTGGTTAGTCTCAGAGAGCTTTCAAAGTAATACTTCTTGAGCATATAAGAGATATAGATCATTTTAAAGAAACTAGTTCTGTGGCAGTTCATTTTCACCAAGCACTTCAGGGTTTAATTGTTTGTGGAGCTATGTATCCAAATCATCTTTTCTCTGGGTGTAATCAAGCATGTTTTAGTCATAGGTGACTCCATTCTGAGACACATGGATTTCTCACTCACCAGGATGACTTCACTAGCCATGGCTTGCACTTACCTGATACTATTGATTATTATCAAATGGAAAGCAAGTGCTGGTTGTTGCAGGGCAAGCATGCAGCACTCACATAGGTGCATAGCAAAGGAGTGCTGGTGACTACTTATTTAGTAGGTTAAACATTGGCTTCCCTACAGCTGTTCAATGTTCATTTAATCTATTGTCCATTCAAGATGTGACCTATGTTACAATTCCATGATCATTTATTCACTACAGCTAATGAGGCTGCAAAATCACAGGCTTTATGGCCAACTATGACAGCCCTTGCAGGATGCTTTTCTATGGTTTTGTTCTCATGCACATACCATAGTAACCCTTAAGTAAGGAGGTATGGAGGTAAAGCACCCAAGCACACAGAGTGTGATCAGCTGAGCTTCCCCCATGCAAAAACAGTGTTTCTGTTGAGTAGGCTGGTACATTGAGTATGGTGCTTTTAACTGTTTGTGACTGACCACTTATCTGTTGGGACAGGTAGGGAGTCCGTCAATCAGATGGGAAAACTTTTAATAGCAAATGCTCATCCTGGAATGCAGGAATCCCAACGGGTCAAACAGATGCAAAATAAATTATCAGTATATGTTTTAACAGCATTGGCCTTTAGCTTGGATTAACAACCAGAAGAGTAGCTGGTTCATCCAGCTCCTATGTCCGATACAGTGAACCAGCACCCTATCCCCTCAGCTCTTTACTGTAATAAGCCAATCCTTATAGTTTAAGCGATCAGCATTTTGGATTTAGATTTATGTTCCCCTGTTCATCCACCGAAGAAGGAAAGGAAAAAAAAAAGAATATTCCTATTATTAACACACCAACCAGGTGGCTAGCTGCATGATATTTCCACAATTGCTCCTGCCCCAACCCTTCAAGCACCATTTCTGTGCCCTGCCCCAACCATCCTACGGCATACTCTCTTAAAAATAAATGTATTCTTTTAAACTGAAGTAAACTATTTTCTACCAATGTAGCAAACAGTTCTTACAGTTTATACCCTGCCTATACTGATGCTGTAGTGTTCATGTTTTAGTTACATAAAGAGGTTGATAGGTATGACTAATGCTGCTGCCACCTTAGATCACTCTCACGCTTCACTGACTCTCTCTCCCTGTCTCTCTCTCTCACACACACACACACACACACACACACACACACACACACACACACACACACACACACACACACACCAGTCAGTACATATGACAAGGAGTGGGTTGTCAGCATGCACACCTCACCACTTACTCCACCAAACCCACATCACACATACCTACATGTGCAGAGGTCCTCACCAGATACATACCTAATCACCAGATCCCTCCTAAATACAAACAGAAGCATGCTCCACATAATACTTTCTCTGCTGAACACAATACACATAATAGCTTACACACCAATGTCTCCCTTGTCAAGCTCTTAAGGCATAGCACAAAACCAGACATATTAGTCTTACGTGATTCCATCATGAGACACACAGATGTATTTCCCACCAGGCTGGGATAAGGAAAAGGTCACGATCAGCTGTATGTCATGTGCCAGGATTCGCCATATCACGCAAAGACTCAAGTCTCTCAAAAATAGGTACTGTTATGACTCTGTCATAGTTCATGTTGGTGTGTATGACTTGACACTTTTCTGGGCTAAATGAAGAGACTTGATTGAGCTCTCAGACTATGTGTCGCAGGTTGTTATGTTCCTACCCTTAAGCATTATTTTACCTTCACCTAGGATGATGCCTGAATACAAAGCGAAAATGACTGACTTCAATAATTGAATTAGTTTCCAGTGTCATTCTAAGGGGATACAGTATATGTCAGCCTGGAATGACAAGATTGACAAACCTCAATGCTTTGCCAGAGATGGTCTTCATCTGTCAACCCTGGGATTTCAGCTACTGGCCAAGGCTCTTGCCACCCCCATTGTACCTTTTTAGGCAGTGTCTCAAGGACAAAATTCCCAGTGTAAAAACTCCATCTAAAAATAACCTCAAGGTTATGCTGCTAAACACTAGAAGTCTTAACATGAAACTGCACTCACTGGAAGCTGTCCTCACCTTGGAAGAGATAGACATTTGTGCAGTCATGTTGACCTAGTTCAAGGCTGTGGAGTGCACTACCAGCCATATTGGGCTACACCTCCTTCCACACGTTAACTAATGCTTGTTCTGTGCTTTACAAAGAACCTGAGTTACCCCTATTGTTGTACATCATGAACATGAGTTAACTGCTCTAATTACCCTGAACATCGATCAAGAGTTCGAAGCACTGCCTCTACAGCTAGTGAAGATGGAGATGTAGGGCAGTCCTGCTAGGCACTAAATTCTGTATGGAATGCAACATGAGGGAAAGAAATATGTGCTGCACAGGAGTAGTCAACACAAAAAAGTTACCTTTGATAAGAAGGTAGGTTGCTAATTAGGTAGTGCAGCTGTCTATCTAGAAGGTAGGAGTCACAGAAGGTAACTGAATAGTCCACGTCCTTGTGTACAGTAATTACTGCTATGCTTGATTGTGACATGATGGTTGCTTAATGTGTTCTACTGAAAAGCAATGCAATTAGTCATTTGACAATAGAAAAGAGAAATAAATTAATTTTAGCATTACAGTAACTAGGAAACTATAAACTGGCATATGACAGCTATGTGACTCCCATTGTGGGCTGATCATCATATAAAAGACATGACCTTACACTTTCTATCCTGAAATTTTGTCTGCGGTTTTTGCCTCTCTATTGTTTTTATGCAGACTATGAGTATATATGCAGTCCTTGCCATATTTTACAAAATAATTTGCAAAGAAGCCACTTTGGTCAGCTGCAGTCTCTCAGACTACAATAAAAGGGTCAATTTCCGGGTGCTCCATCCCTAATCATTAAGTAACCAGAAAACTAAGAAGGTGAGATTTTTGCTAAGGATTGTGTACCTATAATTGCAAAACAATAAAGGAAGATGCAGATCATGTGAAATAAGTCTGGCATGATGCCATGCATCATGGTAATAATAAGCTGTGAGCAACAAACACTGGTGATAGACATCAACACGAACTTTGGAATCATTACAACAACTTGGATTAGATGAATTACAGCCAAGAACTTTTCAACCCTTGTTTATAGTGTCATATTGTGTACATGGTAACGAAGTTAGGTTGGTGTTGATAAAAAGGATGATAATGAATACATTTAGTATTTCATTTGTATACTTATTACATTAAAAGATAATGAAAACTTGCATTTGGAGTAGAGACTTCATATATCCAAATCACTTTTATTAATGCAGTGACACCAGCTGTAATAGGTAACAAAGGAGCATTAGTTCTTCGTAATTTGAACCTGTGACTTTAGAAAGGAAATATAAAATGATTAAATTCTGCTTGTCATATAAAACCAAGGTCAGTCACTTTGCTCCATTGTATATCTAAAGAAGGCATTTACAACCTAGTTAACTTATAAAACAAAATGTATACTGCATATTTTAAATTAGGTAGATTTTTTTTTAATTTTACTTATTTGTTACCTAAATAAGCTTGTGGGGGCAGGTGTTCATTTTCAGGTGAATCGCGAAGCACTGTCTTGTCAATTGACTTGGTCAGGTGGTAAGATTCAAACTTTGCACCCTTGACAACAGGAAGCAGCCTGTTAATAACTCAAGAACTTAACTTTCTGTGCTAGCTGCGACTTACGTAGATATGTTGGAAAGAGACAGAACCATCTGTGTCATCCCAGTAGCAATCATGGAGGTGTTGCACTTTGTATCTAAACTAGGTGCATGTATGTTTCTAGCTGGGACTGAAGGATGACAGTAGCATAGAAAAACTATTCTTAGCTGCTTTTTCTCAGATGTGGCTTCACAGACCATTTAGCCTTGCTTATCTGCTGCATTATAGACCCTTAGGCCCATTCATTTCCCTGGGGTCAAAGGTGCAGTGAATTGGGGGTGTGCTGCTATCATTTGCATGCTGGGATTTGGGGATTATAGGACGTCTCCTCCTCTATGCATACCTGTAAAGTTCAAGTGTTGGTATGCAGTGGGCCTCAGTGAAGTACAGCCACACCTGTGTGTGAGACATATTCAGCTAGCTCTGCCTCTTTGAGACAATACCCACTGAAAAATCCTTAGTTTCCACTGTAGATTTCAAGATAGAGAACGTATGTGGTCATATTCTTCCCACCCTTCCCATATGAAGAATGCTTAGCAGGCTAAATCCCATCATTCCTCTTCTCTCTCACATGACCTCCATCAGGAATGTGAGCTGCTAATTGAGCTTGGGTCACCTAGGGCATAGTCAGTGCTGTGTGCCCCTGCACCAGCGGGACTGGCAGTACCAGCACAGGAGAAATAGGGTGTGTACTTGTATGGGTAAGTGTATGTGTATTGGGATCATAGCTGCTAGAACTGGGAAGGGTTTATGTGGTAGGCACCTTACTACAGTCATATTTTTGATGTTAGTACATCACAAGAAATCCCAGCATTATTTCTATGCTTCTGCTACTGCAAAATGAATGGTGATTGGTATATTAAGTTGTTAAGATGTTTTCTTGAACTAATGTTTATACAAAAGCACAGATGCACAGCCATTCCTCTGTTAAGATCAAATATTTCATTCTAATAAACTATGCAACTGGACTGGAATAAACAAATAATATGCATGCCCCATGTCTGCATGGATTTTTGCCAGGTGATCTGTTTTTCTCATACATATACCATGAATTTGGAATCATTCCTACAAACTGACCATAGATGTACATCTCATATATGAGTGTGTGTGTGTGTGTGTGTGTGTGTGTGTGTGTGTGTGTGTGTGTGTGTGTGTGTGTGTGTGTGTGTGTGTGTGTGTGTGTGTGTGTGTATGCATGTGTGTGTGTATGCATGTGTGTGTATGCATGTGTGTGTGTATGTGTGTGTGTGTGTGTGTGTGTGTGTGTGTGTGTGTGTGTGTGTGTGTGTGTGTGTGTGTGTGTATGTATGCATGCATGTGTGTGTGTGTGTTTATATGTATGTATGTATGTATGTATATGTATATATATATGCATATGGATCCCTATCAGTTGATCGTTTTCAGAAACTTGAAATTCATATCTGTGAGATGATATGATCGAATTTCTGAAAAACCAAAGCTTTTGAATGGAGATTGCGGTACAGTAAGGATCTAGAAATTTACTGTTTCCCTCAATGTAGTGCGATCTTGGAGTTGGTATATATAATTAGCAAGGAGTGTGTGAGGTGCTGGGGAGAATGTCCCCTGCAAAACCATAAAAAATGATAATTTGTGTGCTTTATTTTTTTTTATGCTTGAATTTTCAGAAATTCGATCATATTGTCTCACCAATATGAATTTCGAGTTTCTGAAAACTAGATCAACTGACCTAAATCTAATATCTGTGTGTCTGTGGTCTGTCTGCATATCACTGAATGTAATAAGTGTATTAGTGTTTTTCCAGGATTCGGGTATCTGTGTTGCTTTCAGTAAGGGCTGGGATAAGCCTGAACATACATTACCCTGACTTGGACAGAGTAGGTGTCAGAGAACCCATGACTGTGTATGCCAAATGTTGTGTGAATTGTATGGACAGTTTGAGAGATTTGCACTTCAAAAAAAAGTATGTTCAAAGACATTTTTTGTCTGACTTTTAAGGAAAATGAATAAATAAATAAATTCAATTAAAATTTGCCAGTTAGTATTTTTGAAACGGCAAATTCAGCAGACTTGGGAATGCCCTAGATATTTTTGGCTAACTCCAGTAATATGTCTGATGAGAAAGTAATCAAAAAATGTAAAGTATGGTGATTTTACTACATAAATTCCAGCAGCTGTAAAACAGTGAAGCCTCTCCTGACACGCACACACACACACATACATATATATATAGGTCTGTCTTAATAATACAAAAGGTTAGAACTACTGGGTGTCTCTTCTAATAAAAAAAGGGGAGTGGTGATGGTCCTTTTGGTCATGCATTGGAGTAGCAGTAATAGTGGGGGAAAAGTTACAGGTCCTGACTTCAGACAATTTTCTCAGTATCAGTCCAGATCCCTGACTTCTATATTTAAAAGTGAACTAGTCAAGCTTAACAACACAGTTGTAATCATGGCACGTTCCAAATGGTCATGAAGGGTGATGAAGCTATTTCAGACCACATTAAAGACTGAAGTTAAAAAATAATGACAGACATTTGAGTTTCTGTTTCATATCCTTCAGAAAAGTCTTGTTAATGCAAAATCTGTTTATTCTATCAACTTTCTAAGTTTGTAAGAACAATATTTAAAAATTGTCCGTCTTTTGGGGCCTTTGTACCATTTTATTTATGGCTTTGTCCACGCTTGTTGCTCTGAGAGGTTGAGAGTTATGCTTTGTCTTGATTTCTTGCTCCAAGATCATTCTCACACTTTATTCACTCTCTCTCTCTTTCTCTCTCTGTCTCACACACACACACACACATTTTTTTCTGTTTTATTTATTTGTATTTTACACTCGCTAAACAAAAGCGCTTCTTAGCAAGTGTAAAATAACGTCTTGATCAATCTCATCATTCACTTTCTGTCATACACACACAGTCTCTTCTGCAATCCCACATGCATACATTATGCTTTCATGCACTCATTTACTCACACAAGACCGATCTCACTCTGTCATACACAGTCTCATCTACAGTCACACACACATTTACATTATGCTTGCATGCACGCATTCACTCACACAAGACTGATTTCACTCTCTCTCATACACACCATCCCTTCTGCAAACAAACACACAAACATTCTGCTTGCATACACACATTCACTCACACACACTGACAGAAACATAAATACACATGCACATACATATGCACACATATACTTTCTTTGAACAGTCGGGCTAACCTGCCGTTGATTAATTGTGCCCCTAAAAGAAAACCTTGTAACTGTAAAGATTATCGAAGAATGTCCATTTTTTCCCCTCATATTTTTGGTCCATTTTTCAAATTTTGTTTTTTGGCAAAGTAATGGAACATGCTTACAGATTGAGGTTAGAAAATAATGAAAGACATTTGAATTTCAGACTTCATACCGTTCAGAAAATTAATGCTAATGCAACAACTGTTATTCTATCAAGTTTCAAGGTTTGTAATAGTAACATTTAAATATTGCTTTGTCCCTCTTTCTTGTTCTACGAGATTGAGAGGTATGTCTGAAAGCTATTTGCCCTCAGCTATACATAATCGCGTCACAGGCATTACTTGATATTGATGGGCAGCTGGAAGATTTCTGGCGCAGTAGAAACACTTCTTATCATCGCTTATGGTTCTATAAGAAAGTGTTGGAGTACTGAAAGGGAATCGATGGAAATATTATTTAATATAACAGTAGAGGCATTTCTTCTACTCTGCACTTAAATATGAGCGCAACAATTGAAAAAGGGGAACAATATTTCAGAAATGTTTTTACTGGCAAAAGCTTATATTTGTAGTAGCATTAAAGAAAAAAATGCACTTAAGCAAGCTATTACAGTTCCTGTTTTTCTTTTTGCAAAGCCTTCAGCAGCAACTTTCACATGCTGCAATATGGTTTTCACTCCTGAAGGAAACATGAGGGAAACAGTCCCTGAGGGAATAGTTCCACAACAAGAAGTTGTATTCCACAACAAGTTTGACCAATGCTTTTATAACGGCTGTGATCTGCAAGCAGGTATACAACCAATGTCACATTGTGGGCAGTGCCTAAGCAGGTGGAACTACTCATTGGACTGTGTCGAAGGTACGTAATGAAGGAGAAGACAAATTCCTACAGAAGCAACATGATATACTCGCTGCCTGAGGAATGGAAGATGTATGGGTTCTTCAGCCCTACACTACCAAAGTGGTGAAATTGAGAATGCTTTATCTTTTACTGCAATTAGAAAAGTGGCCGCGCCTATGGTGAATCTGTAGGGATAAAAGAAAACTTGTTGTTGAGTTCTCATGTAAGTGAGGGTAGAGATTTCCTTTAAGCTCAGTTAAGGAATTCATTGGAAAACTCTTGTGTAAATAATGCTGGAGTATTGGGATAACAGTATTCAATTTAACCTTTCAAAGTACTGTTGCAAACCGTAAGTTAGACTTGTTGCTACTATTTTAGTGCATTACTGCTAATCACGTGACCACTAAGTAAGCATTACTGCTAATCATGTGACCACTGAGTAAGTACCAGATGTACCACACCCATATATGTGGTGTCCTGTCCCCCTCAGTACCAGGATATTCTCAAACCTGTGACATCTCACTCTGGACCTTCACATTTATTTATTAATTTCTCTTCCCATCCTGTATAGACCCAGCAAAGCACATTTCTTTTCAGAGTGTAGCTCCACCACTGGGAGTAAATATGTTTGCTCCTGCCAAACAAGTCTCCATTTAATTGCAGCTTATGACTAAGCCTAAACCCTGCTAATCCTTTATCGTTTTAGCCAGTGTACCCCATAATTTGACCTTAATGCCCACCTACTAAAGCTAAGTGGCATAATGTAATGCTCCTGGATCTTGATTTCTGCATGCAGCCCAGTAAAATGTATGAATAATGCATGATGAGATGCACTTCCACTAACATTTCATCTTGTTTCAACCAGTAAACCTTCACTCCACTGACCTGTGCTGGGCCTCAAGTCATATATTTCCAGTAGTTATCTCACTAAACTATACTGCAAGAGCTGCATGCTGCCTTAGCAAGCCTTCCTTAACAACAATCTGCCTACTTTCACTACCCTTGTTCAGATTCTGCTGCGATATCATGAACCTGGCTGTCCTCAACCAAGGCATTAACTTCAGAGGCAATACAACTGTTATCAAAACAGTCTCAATCTGTGATCTCACCAAGAACAGAAGGGCTATATGACTTGGGAAATAGGCTCTAGCAGTTTTAATTCATACTGCTACACTGCATTTTTTAAGTTAACTATTCAGACTCTAAGCAGAAAATAATTTTAAGGTTGCATTCCTTTCTGAAATCTCTATGGTGTATTGCACTACTGTAAACTTCTGCTTTCAAAAATAAAAAATACATCCTTGGTTTGCTGCAGCTTGCTAAAACAGGAATTATTATTATTATTATTATTATTACTATTACTATTACTGTTACTGTTACTTCAGATACCATTCCAAATGAGAGCTTGGTCTTCATTTACTGATTTGCAAAATCCAGCCACTTCACAGTACAACTATGCTTGTCTGCTGATCTGAAATGTCATTTACTTGCTTAAACTACCGTTATATGGTAGTTATTCACCCAGTTGCTAACAAAAGGTGGGCAGGTCACCAGAATGTATACAGACCTGACCCGTGCTCCATGAAGAGCTCCAAATAAATATCCGCAGAAAATAGCATTTATCATACAATAATAAGCTAAACACTATACCCAGTATGTCTCAACTTGTATGACAACACAGAGCTGTACAGCAAAGTAGATCCCCTAAGTGAATGCTAGATTGATCCTCCCCCTTTTTTGTTGTCCCAACCACAAGTTTGACTTTCTCATATTTCACTGATGACCACAGTTGGTCAACAATGCCAGATGTTACAGTTTCTTACCTGTTATTGCTCAGACAATCCACACTGATGCAACAACTGTGGTCTTATTAACTTTGAAGTGCATTACATTAACACTTCTAAATTCTCCTGATTTTTGGCTTTTGGTTTTCCATTAAGTTTGGCTTTGCCCAGAATTCTTAAAAAGCAGGAAGTTGAGAGATATGCTGCATCTTTCTGTCTCAAGACACAGAGGACCTTCATTCAATCATATTGGATTTTTTTTAATCTTACATATATACATGTACCAGATTTCTAAGTAACTATAGAGTACCATATACTTCTACCTAAGTTTTCTTGTTCTGTATTGCTAATTTCTTGCCACAAACTGATGAGACTGTCCAAAGCAAACCTTAAATATTAGTACATTTGCATATTTATAAACTAATCTTACAAGAATATACAAGTTAATAGTGATTGCTAGGAAAGTTTTATACTTGAAGGCATTTACAGTTCCCTAAAATTATTAAGATAAAGCTCTAAAATATTCTCCTCAGGAATTGTATGTTGAAAGCCATAAAGCCTTTTTATAATATGCATAATGCTATCTTGTCTCCATTCAACCCCCCTGCCACCATGAAACCTAGTGACTCAGGGAGGGGGGGTGAAAAACACAAGCTAACAAACCACTTTTACTGCTCATACAAAAATCTTTACAGTCATGAGCCAAGATCATAGCTTGAATTTAGCAGCTAAAATTAGATCTTTTGCATTTTTGAATACACCCACCTTCCTTATAATAGGATTAAGCCTTAAATCTGTTCTTTATTCCTCCAAGAAGCTTTGCAGGAATACACAATAGATACAAAGAATCTAACTGCAGAGTTAAAAGCTTTGCCCTCCTTGGAACTATTCTAGCCTTCTCTGACAAGTTCTGTATATTGCTCCATTACCTTCCCCCTTCTTTTTAAATTAAAATGAAAAAATTAAAAAGGTCCCACAGACAAACCAATTAGTAAAGACTACAAGAAAAACCAGCCAAGCTAGAGTTTTCACTGTGTGATATCTTAAACCTCCTGTAATATAGGCCCATGGGATATATACAAATATCCCCTTAAGGACATCAACTGCTTCAGCTATATGGTGTTGAATCCCCATGTTTTTTTTTTCCTTTTTTAGTCTTTATGGACAGATCCAGGCCAACAAAGCCAAATGCCACTAGTTGTGGGCACACATGCTTCATTCTTCATATGACCTTGTCAGCACAGCAAAAGCAAACTGTTTGACTATACTCAAGAAACACAGGTCCTTTAAACACAGCTGATGTCCATAACCATTAAGGTGTCTGCAAAATATCACAACTAACAATTAAAACAAAAAGTAAAACGGTCACAGAGGCAAACCAGTTAGTAAAAACTACAAGAAAACCTTAGCCAAGCTAGTGTTTTCACTGTGTGATACCTTAAAGCTGTTGTAATAGACGCTCGAAAAAGGAAAAAGTCGTGGACATTCAAAGCCATATAGCTGAAACATTTGATTCTTTAAGTGTCCATTTGCATATATCCTATGGGCCTCTATTACAGGATGTTTAAGGTATCACACAGTGAAAACTCTAGCTTCTTGTAATTTTTACTAATTGGTTTGTCTATGTGACCTTTTTACTTTTTGGTTTAGTTGTTAGTTGGGATATTTTGCAGACACCTTAATGGTTATGGACATCAGATGGGTTTACGACACTCTGTTTCGAAAGTGAGTATAGCCAAGCAGTCCACTTTTGCTGTGCTGGCAAGGTCATAAGAAAGCTGAAATGTGTGTGCTCATACAAACTGGCATGTGTTTTTCTTGCCCTGAAAGTGCCCATCAAGACTTAAAAAGTAAAAAGTCATGATATTCAAAGTCATATAGCTGAAACACTTGATATTCTTAAGAAGTCATTTGAGCATATCCCATGGGTCTCTGTTACAGGAGATTTAAAGTATCACACAGTGAACTCTCTAGCTTGGCTAGGTTTTCTTATAATAAAGTTAAAATGGGTTCAGTATTCTGCAATCTAGCTACAGGGATGCCAGCATGCTGCTGGTTATTTATTTTTTATATTAAATTTAAAAAATGTGTTAGCATACAAGTAAATAAATAAACCACAGACAACCCACAGTGTCATCTATTGCAATGCATGTGTTTTTGGTTTTGTTGGAGTGGTTATTGTTATGGAGTTTCTACCTTAGCTACTTCTTCCATTTGGTCGTAAATAATGAATTTCCAGAAAGGTTACCTAAAACTTGTTGTTCCCACACAATATTTACTTAAATATATCAAACTAATAATACCCATTTATTCAATAATTACCTGCAGTTGGCTAGTAAATCCCATATTACCTAGATTAGTTTTATCTTAGCAACCGTTATTTATATATTTGTTTGGCATTTGTTTATCGGGAAAGTCCAAATGGGTCATGAAGTACCCATTTTCAGAGGAGGCCTGGGGAGAAAAGCTCCAGATACATATGGTTAACAGAATGAAAAACTAGGCAGACATAATAAAGTCATTTGTTTTTATTATTAAATAAAATTAACCGAACATAATTTACCTTGTACTAAGCACAACCTGTTAGTGAACCAAGCCTGATTTACCCTGCATTAAGCAGAACCTGAGCTAAACCTACAATTCACACACACACACACACACACACACACACACACACACACACACACACACACACACACACACACACACACACACACACACACAGATCAACCAAAATGTGCTTTACTTTGCACTAAAGTATCAACTAAGTATCAACTTATATATATCTACAGCTAATTCAGAAAACATGATTTATCTTACAAAAGTGTGTGTGTAAGAAATTAACCAAACATCATTTACCTTGTATTAAGAACTCAAGCTTGAAGACTTCATAATTCCCATTGTTTCCAGATGCTGATGAACTTTTGACAGGAATTATTGATTCTTGTTCATCACTGTTTCTTTGTTGCTTACTTCCCCATCTCTTGCCCTGTTCCTTCCTCTGTACCCCTGCTTCTGCTCTACTCTTTCCTGCCCTGCTGTTGAAAAGAGATCTTGCCTGGCTGCTTGTCGCTTTTAATGCCCTTCCTCTATCTGCCCATCTACCTTTAAACAACCCCCCCTCCTTTTCCTGGTCCTAACTTTCTGCTTTCCTGTCCCCCCATCCCCCCACATGCTATTTTCACCTCGGCAATATAGCTTTGCCTGTGCTTCCTTTACAAGCTCCCATTCTGATATTACTTTGGATTCTACCCATTGCAGAAGTCCCGTAAAGTAAAACATATTTAGTAGCCATACTAAGCATATCAAATGCTGTTTTATAGGGTTGTTTGCAGTTGTTCTTTGTCACCTTGTTTCTAACATGGGTGTGATGGCTTTATGTGCCTTGGATAGCGACGTACTAATGGCAGAAGGACTGTATACTGAAAGGCATAATAATGTGGCGAGACTGTTGCACTGGGGATTGTGCAAACACTATGGTACTGAAGTCGTTGAAAAATACTGGAAACATGAGCCACAAAGCATCATGGAAAATGAAGAAGTCTACATCACATGGGATCATCCATTATCAACAGTTCAAAAGATAGATGCTAGAAAACCGGATATGGTGGTCCAGGAAAAGAAGACAAGGGGTAGCATTGATCATTGAAATCACTACTCCCAGTGACTACAGTGTCCCGCGTACAGGGAGGCACAATGTCATAAAATATCAGGATCTGCAGGCAGAAACGAGAGCAATGTGGAAGAAAGACACTCAGTTCCAATAGTAATAGGAGCAACAGGTCTTATAAAAAAGAATTTACTATCATATTTAGATATACTGCCAATACATGTAACTCCGTATGGACTGCAGAAGGAGTCATTACTGGGCACATTGCGGGTGCTGCAAAGAGCACTTTTCGCTAACATCAAAGATTAAAACAATACTAATTTTATGAACTTTAATCATACTTTGACTTAGTAATGGGGTCCATTCCCATCATGGTATTAGAAACCCAAAAGACTTGGAGAAATTAAAAGTGGAGGCTTGATTAATGGAATTACATGTAAGAAGATAGGCCATGCGGACCACTGTATTAATGTATGTGTACAAGTAACCATTTCCAAAAATAAATGAAAAATAAAAGAAACTTAAGTTTCATAAAGTTCTTGCCACTGCAGCAAGAGGCTAGTCATCACCAGTAATTATTAGTTTTATGTATGTATATATATTTATTTATGTCTTTTACTTTACTCAGAGTCAGATCAAAAGAACAAAAAAGGGGTGAAAAGAGTAATCAAATTAATGGACAGTTACAGACAGCAGTCAGGGATGGGGAATCTAACAGCTAGTGGGAAGACCTAATTGAACTAATTCATTTATTTAATCAAAGTATTGCAGGGCAGAAACTCATGTTACTGAGTAGTGTCTGATATTGTTTTGGACACGGGGGTACTGCACAGGGATACTAATGCATTTGTGACAGTGGGTTGGTGATTCATTTGCATAAGAATTAGGCCAGATCTTTTTTCATTTACCAGCTGAAATATTTGGGTTTGTGAACAAAGCTTCTTTTGATCAAAGTGGACTGTTCTTTTAGGTGACTGCCATGGGATTCATGCACTCCTAGTCACAGTGATTTCTTTTTAACACAGAAAGGTGACACGTGCAAGACAGCCACACTCTAATGAGCTCTTTAGGATAATATGAACAGACAGGAGCATAAAAGAAATGAGCACAGATGTCATACCTTGTTCAGAAGCCATACATGTAAGCAACAGAATATGTTTTTTTATAAACTTGTTTGTAAGAGACATCTGCTTTAGAAAACTAAGCTAGCTGCAGTGTTTTCAGAATATGTTTGTCAGTAATGAGATAATTATTAGCCAGCCTTTTTATCAGTTTGGATAAGGATATCAGGGGCATGATTCAGTAGTTGATATGGAACTATGAGAAAGGAAAAGTGTTTCAGTTTCATGATGACAATGGGATATTACCAGTCTGTTGCAATCTTTTATATCTAGTCATTGAGAAGAATACATCATTAATAATCCCCAGAACTCCCTTCATGCACTGCATTGCATTTCAGGGGTTGCTAAATTGTTAACAACCAGACACAATCAGTGTGGACAGATTTCTGCCTCACATCACTATAACACATGTATAAGTGTTGGTTACAATGACAGGCTTGTATTTATTATGGGCATTTTACTGTGTCTTAAACAAAAGAACGTGCAGTTCTTTAGTCCGTAGTCAGAACACTGAGTAGGAGTAGGAGTGCTGACTGGGAATATATGAGATGGGGAAATACATTGTCCTTTATGGTGAGTCCGAGCTTAGGGTATGTGTTTGTTCTCCTTCTCCTCTCTTTTGACTTCAGGTTATTTGAGCTCTGCTTTCCCCCTTATTGGTCAGTTCATTCCAGCTAACTGGTGGTGCTGCCCCCTTCCCATATAGCACAGGATGGTAGACTGTCTCCTAATGGAAGGAACCTAAAACATCTCTTTGCAGTGGCTGACAAGAACAAAGAGAATGAACAACTGTCTAGGTCATCTTATCATGATAAGAGGGATTTTCTCTTTATTTTTTAGCTCTATGCTAATGTGCAGTGTGCTCCTGTGCACCAACCTGTAAGTGATTCCATGAACTGATGTCTGTTTTTCAGATGGGTTCCCAACAGTGTGAACCTTGGCTCTAGATGATTGTTACTGTTGAAGTCACATCCATCTTCCATGTGTAAAAATGGGAAAAGGGGTTGTGGGTGGATATATTTATTTATTTTTGACTATCCATGCATGGTAGCTGCTGAATCCTCTTTTGACTGAGGACTAACTAGAGGCCATTTCTGAAACAGGGATAATCCCATCCTTCCCCATAAGGTAGAAGAGGCATAATCAACTACATTATCCTCTCCCACATACAACCCTCCAACACTCGAGTCACTGTCTGTATTTGGGTATCTGGTGCTGCAGATAAATATCCTGTCTGTAAAACACCAGTCATATGTACTTTACAAGCCTGCATTTTTCTGGTAATGTTGTGTATATCCTGCAAAAAATGTGAAATAGAAGTAGAAAGGATAGAAGGTGTACTGAATTGGAAGTACTTATGGTACTACAGAGAGAGACCCACAGAGAACAGGTGAATGAGTTCAGTGTGAAAAACCATTTCAGCACACTTTTATTGGAAAACACAATGCTTCTTGATTTATTTGCTAGCATTGCTGTAGCCAACATTTCATTGATAGCAAATGATGGCAGATAAGTAAAGGTATTAGGGCAAACATCAGTTATTTACATAATATCAAGTACTTTTTGCACTAACTGTAAGGTAATGAAATAATTTATCTGAATTTTGGTGATTGTTTTGGTCAGTACTTTAAAATATACTGAAATATATGTGCTCCTGGCCATTGGTACTGCCCTACAGACTGCAGAAGAAGCTTTGTACTTTAGCTAGTTTCTCAGTGGTAGGTAATATTTTTTGTATCTGTACAAAATTGCAGTATATTATACTGTGCATTTCTCTTTTTTTCTTATGAGAGCAAGGTTATTGAAAATGTCAAGAAATAGTGTATTAAATTATTGACTAGCATTATCTAGTGGACACAGAAAAAGCTTGATTGTACTCACCTTTGCTAGAGGTTTTAAGGTGCTGTTTCTTGTCAGAAGTGCAAGACATTACACCTGTATAACCCAAGATGTCTTATGAAAATGTGATTCCATTAGATAGAGGAATTGATCCCTATGACCCACATGATCCAATTTTAGGTAGTGGTCTTGACACTGTAGTATCCAGCTAGGAAGGGAGAGAGAGAGAGAGAGATGATAGGGTTTGCACACTTACATTTCCATAGGGTAGATGATCGAAATGTATCTTTAGGGCATACAGCTCATCAGTGATCCCTGGGGAGACTGGAAATGTGACAAGACAATAACATTATATGTATCTGTTTGTATATCTATGTACATACAGCTATCTATATAGATACATGTGTACATATATGTCTTCTGAGGTGGCACAGTCTACTGACAAAGAGCTCTGCTTCTCCAGATGATTTCTGTCTGGAATCCACATGATCTGTCTTTGCCTGTTGCACCTTTTGGTCAGCTCTGTGTTTTCCTTCCACATCCCAAAGACATAACACAGATGAATTAGTAGTCCTCCATTTTGCCAATACGAAAGTATGTGAGAGAGAATATGTGCATGTGCGTGTGTAAATCTTGTAATGGACTGGTGTCCAATCCAAGACTACTTTGGCTAGCTTGTGCCTAGTGAATATCAAGACAAGCTCTGGATCCCTTATTTTCCTCATTTGGGTTAAGTAGGTAACTATAAATTGAAATACCGTATCTTGTGTACATAAAGCTGTTTGTAGTTCCTATTATTTTTAGTAATAGCAAAATCCAGGTCTGGCACTGTATTTGCCTTACATGCCATAAGTGAAGCTATGCTTTACAGTGGGTGTACTTGTAACATTATTATTGGTATATTTGCTATGTATTCCCACATATGGTTATACCTTATAGAAGTTAGTAAATTTAAAGTAGACTGACATGACAGTAAGGAAGACTGAACATGAGAGTAAAATGATGCAGATTTTGGAACCAAGGATAGAGCCCTGAATCCCGAAAGAGTAACAAATTAACAAAGTCAACAAAAATAAATAAAGATAGCCAGATATGTGAAATATTAAAGACATTTTTATATAAAAGTAAGAATGATTACGGAATAAAAGAAGCAATGCAGTGGTAAATGAACATCGGCAGAACATCTCTGCAGCCACCATGATTGCATTAACTTAATACTGTTGTAGATAGTTATTGTTTAGGTCTACAGTGGACAAACTGGGTACCTAGATTGAAAGATTATGTAATTTCACTAAATAAAACAGCAGATTTTAAACTGAAAGACTGTTATTACATATGGCAGGAGAAAAGTTTATAAAATATGTGAAGCATTAATAAGTAGCAAAAATACATATGGAGAAATATGAGATTAATTAAATAGATATTTTGAGCTATAAAGGAATATACAATTGGAAATGTATGAATTCAGAAAAGATGACCATCATCTGCATAAGAATATTGATACATAATGACCCAAGGTTAATGAACAAATGTCAAGAACTGTAATTTCAGTAATGCAAATTAAAGTCAAAATATGAGTTTGTTTTGGGAGGGACACAAAGTACTGTCTGATTAACACATGGCACTTGATTGTTCTATTAGACTTCTGCTAAGTCACTTTATTTGGCAGAAATAGAAACAAGAGGTGTATAATCTTAAAAATTAGTGAAAATAGAAAGAAAATGCAAGCATTTTTTGAACAGAGGGATTTGTTAATAACACAAAAAATGTGCTATTCTCTAGCCAAAAAATGGAACTCCCTCCCTCCCTCCCTTGCTAAGAATCACTTCAAGCTTAGAACTCTTCAAATCCCTGCTCCACTCCCACCTCTCCCAAAACTGGAAATGTAATTGCACTCTTCCTACCTAACTCCTTCTAATATCACTTATACATTTACTCTCTCATGCACATGCTATCTGTTTTCTTTTCTTTCCCTACACCTGCCTTGGTCAGAAATCTAAAGAATGCCCAAATGTAAATATTGTACATAGCTCTCTCTCTCCTCTCTCTGCACATGCTATTTGTTTTATTTTCTTTCCCTACACCTGCCTTGGTCAGAAATCTAAAGAATGCCCAAATGTAAATATTGTACATAGCTCTCCCCCCCCCTCTCTCTTACTTTTCTTGCTACTTTTTCTTCCTTACTTTCTGCTTCCTACCTAACCCCTCCTAATATCACTTATACATTTATTCCCTCATGCATTGGCTATTTTTTTCTTTTCTTTTCTTCCCCACAACTTCCACGGTCTGAAATCTAAAGAATGCCCAGACATAAATACTGTACATAGCTCTGTCTCCCTTCGCTCTGTTACTTTCCTCCCTGCCTTACTTTTTCTCCCTTTCTTTGTGCTCCCCTTCAAATTGGTACAACACCATATATAATTATACTTTCTTTTCTAAAACATTTTATAATTGTATGTATAATTACATAAATGTATGTTTGTTTTAACTGTATGTAATAAGGAGCTTTTCTCTCCAGACCTTAATGTAAAACTCTATATTTGTTCTAATTGTATGTAATACGCAGCTTTTCTCCCCGGGCCTCCACTGAAAACGGGCCCTCTGGGCCCAGTGGACCTCCCCGGTTATCAAACTGGAAATAAATAAATAAATAATGTGAAGTATAAAAGAAAAAGCTTTGTAGATATTGTAGCGATACTTATTCACACAATGGGATTTATCCAGCAAGAAACAAATTATGCAAGATATGCAGAAGTATTCAGGAGGGTAAGAATATATAGCAAATATAAAAATGCAACAAAGGCACATTTGATCACAAGTAAATAGTGGAAGATTAAAATATACATATACACAGTAGCAGAATAAACAGACTATGTTGAAAGGTCAAGTAGTGAGACAGAAAAGAAAGATCAGTGTAGATTGCAGCACATAAAATAGAGATAATATAGGTAAAACAGAAATGACTCCGACAGTAGCAGGTAGAAAATAACTACATTTAGGCAACCCCATGAAGTATATATCTTCAGTGATATGAGTCAAGCTAATAAATCAATGTAGAAAGATAGTCCTAGTCCTAGTACATCTAGAGTAGATGACATTGTTATAGATGTAAACTGAGCAAAATACTTCAATAAGCTTGATCTTAAAATTGTACCTTCAATTAGAACTACAGCCACAAAGTCAAATTGTCACTGTATTCTCTAAAATATATTTAGGTTAAAAAGACATGAAAAGTTCAGTGTGGGATGTATATAGCTGCAGAAACATTTTTAAAAAAATCAGAAAGTGAGTCACACAAGGAATGCATACAAAACAATTGAGGAACATCACAAAACATTAAAAGGGTACTAAAAAGGTTAAGAAAAAGTGTAGTGATTCTGAATAGAAACAGCTGTGAATTTAATACATAAGTGTAAGAATTTTATGCTTTCATATTTTCAACTAATGAAGAAGAGGAAATGGCTAGAGTTGAAGAAGAATCTCAGAACCTCAAAACAACTTGCGCATGAATCGTAGAATGGGTATGCAGTTGAGTTAGGTATGGAAATAAGGTACATAAGGAAAGCTGGTAGTAGAATCAGAAGTCCAGAAAGTCATAAGAATAAAGGAGGAGTGCAGGAAAAAGAGGGAAAACGATGGACCAAGCTTGGAAGGAATACTGGTTAGCTAACAAAGAAGCTAAGAGATGAGTTGCAGTAGCAAAGAACAAGGCATCAGAGCCACTCTATCAGCTTTTAAAAAGTGACTCAGTAGATAAAAAAAAAAAACTCTCTCAGGCTGCAAGGCAAAGACAGAAAAATAAAAAAGTTAATTGGCAGCCCTTCACAGGGGATACCAGCAACAACCAACTCATGAGTCCACAGGATATCAAAGGCAGATGGAGTACTTCCAGCAGCTTTTGAGTGAAGAAAATACCAAATACCTGTACTATCCCAGACACAGCCTATGTTGAAAGAAGAGAAGGCATCTAGCCTAGAAGAAATAAGAACAATATGAAGGAAAACAAAGTCAGAGAAAGCAGCAGACTCAAATGAGGTCACAGCAGATATGATCAAGATTTTGGGTGTCATGGGGAGAAATAGCTCAGTATGGAGAGAAAGACATATCACAGATGACTGGAAAATAGTCATACTGGTGCCCATGTCCAAGAACAAAGGGGAAATTCACAAATGTGAGGAGTATAGGCATATCAAATGAATATGCAGGGTAGCAGAAAGTAAGATGGGAGATGAGCAGTTTGGGTTTTAATCAGGAAGCAGCACAACTGACCCAATGTTTGTAGTGGCAGATAGTTGAGAAGAAGCTAGAGATGAGGAAAAAGTCAAATTGGACATTCCGAGACTTGGAGAAGGTATATGATAAGGTCCCATTAAAGCTGATTTGGGCAATCCTTTGGTAGTTCAGAGTCCCAGAAATATTGGTAGAATTAGTAAAGGCTCTGTACCAAGATCAAATGACTGAAATACAAACAGTGTCTGATCTCACAGAGGAGTTCCCAACAGGAGTGAATGTGCCTCAGGATTAGCTCTGAGCCCACTGCTGTTCATACTTGTGATGGACTACATTAACAAAGAGGTTGGAAGAGATAGGTCAACAAATGTGCTGTATTCAAACAATTTGGTATTACAGGAATACTCTGAGCAAGAACTTCAGCAAAGGATAGGGGATAGAATGCAAAAATGAAGGCACATTGGATGAAACTGAGTTCCGATAAGACAGTTATAATGGCTGTAAGTGGAGGAATCAGAGGAAGTTGAGATTTGAGATAGAAGCGAAGATAGAGGAACAGGAAAAATGGATAAAGGCATTCAGAATATAGTAGTATAAAAGGTAGTGGAACAAGTTAACAGCTACAAGTATCTGGGAGTGGTGATTGATGTTAAGGGATGTCTGAATGAGGAGGTGAATGCCAGAATCAGAGGGTCTGCAGCCAATTGACACAGATTATTAGGTGTAGTTTGTGACAGAAGAATGACAAAGAAGCTGAAAATTAAGGTGTACAAAACAGTGGTACAACCAGTACTACTGTATGGTACAAAAGCCCATGCAGTAAAGGTAGAGCAGTTAACAAAGCTAGAGGTAATGGTGAGGAAGTTCCTGAGATTGGTAGTAGGATGCACACTGTGGGACAGATAAAAAATAAAGACATCAGAGCAGAAGCCAAAGTAGCTCAAATTGCAGACAACGTCAAAGAGAACAAATTATGATGGTTTGGGCACGTGCAGAAAAGTAGAAGATAATCTGATGAAGAAGATTTGGAACAGACAGGAAGATGTCAAGAGGAAATGTGGGCATCCAACAAAGCGGTGGATAGATGACATGCAGCAGTCAGGCATGAGTGTCAAAGAAAGTAGGAGAGTAGCATTGAATCAACAGAGAGAGAGAGAGAGACTGTGACAGTTGACATGACAGTCTAAACCCATTCTGAAAATGGGAAAAGGGGGTTTAATAATAATTATGATGCCCCTTTTCAGAGAAAGCAAGTCTTCAAGCACAGACAAGTTTATGATACTGCACAGCAGCATCGCTATTAAATGTTAAAGGGGTTAAATGTTTACTTGGGATAACAACTGTAGTGAATGTTTTATTCAAAATGTCAACAGAGTAGCATTAAAATTGTTACTGAACAAATACACTCCTTTTAATTCTACTGAAGAGCAAGAAGTAATTTTAGGAGAAAAATAAAGTCCGAGTTCAAAGACGTTTTTGTGTTAGTTTGACTCTGAACATGAAATCAATATCAATGAAAGAGGGATGACTGTTTGGGGATCAGGATTATACTAAAACAAAGCATAGATAAATGATAGAAGTGTTGCATATGGAAGTTGATTTTAATCATATATGGAGAAGAGGTAGTTGGTATTGGGATCACGTCTCTTTTCTCACACTGTGTACATGGGTTTGGGTGTCGCATCAAGACTGACCATCACTTAGAGCCAGTGTTCATACCACTAGTATGCAAAGACTAAAAAAGAAGCTCTGGCAGTTGTGTGAGCTTTTGACTTCTTTCTTATACATTTGAGCATTGACAGATGATGAGTTCCTTGGGCCCTGGGTGGTTTTCAAGCCATGTGCCCTCCACACACTTTTGCAGGGGGGGTGTAAATGTACATGGTCAGTTGGATTCAACTTTGTGATTTAAGACCATTTGAACTGCTATTACCATAATCCACCAATATCTGTACCTATCAGTTACAGCCAATTGAATATACATCTCAAATATCTGATTGAGATAAAAATGGTTACAGTAACATATTCCAAATTGCTTTATAGAAATGCACACTAATCCTGCAAATTCTGATTAATGAATATTTAACTTGATCATGACAACAGGGTAAGCCATTCTCATCACCAGACTAGCCCAATGCTTGGCAATCATAGGTTCATAGGTTCATAGGTTCGTACTAGGCTATCTGCCCTAGGGCATTTACAAGCCTAGCCAGAGTGTATGTGGCTTACACCACCCCTTAGGATGAGAATACTATGCCCTTTTAGGGTTTAGTTTACTATGCCTCTGTCTAGTAGTGACACAGAGATGACCCCCGGGGTAAACCTACGATCTCCCATCCACTCGTCGAGATTTCTCTTGAATAGAGTCAGTGAGGGGCTCTGCCTAACATGGACTGGGATTCTGTTCCAGAGTGTAGGGAGCATCTGGGTTATGAATCTGTCCCTCCATCATGTTCTATTTATTTCTGTGTTGAGGTTTAAGTCACTTGTTCTCGTGGCTCTGATGGATTTGGATTTTCTGAGGTGGAGCATGTCCATTAATTCAGGATTGGACATGGCCTTGTACGTCAGGCACAGATCACCTCTGAGTAGGCGGTATGTGACTGAATAGAGCTGGAGTTTTTTCAGTCGGGCAGCATATGACATATGTTTAAGACTCTTTATCCTCTTGGTGAGGAACTTTTGGGGTCTTTCCAACTGCTGCAGGTGTTGGGTGAGATACATCCCAAATGGGGCATTGTACTCAATCATTGGCCTGATAAGAGAAGAGTACAGGGGCACAATGACCTCTCTTGATCTAGATGTGAAACCCTTCATGATAAGGTGGGCAATATAGAAGGTCTTCCTAACCACTTTGGCAATGTGAGTGTCAAATGTGAGGTTACTGTCAACCTGGGTCCCTAGGTCCCTGATTACCTCTTCCGTGCCAATGGATTACCACCTATGTGGAAATTTGTCGGTACCTTGTTTTTCCCAAAGGGTATGACTATACATTTTGGCGTTCAGCTTAAGGCCATGGCTCTGGCACCAATTATCCATTTCTATGAGGCCTCTCTGAAGGATGTTTGTGTCCGCTGGAGTATCAATTATGGCACCCAGTTTGCAGTCATCTGCGAACCTTGTCAGCCACAATCCTCCTATGTTTGCCTGTACCTCGGAAAAATAAATGCCGAACAAGAGGGGTCCCAGGACTGAGCCCTGTGGGACACCGCTTGTGACTGGCTTAGAGTCTGACATAGCTCCAGCAACGCTGACCCTGTGGGTTCTGTCCTTGAGCCAGTTTGCAACCCATCTTGTGACATATGGGTTTACATTTAAGCTGGTGAGTTTGTCTATGATGCCCGAGTGGGGTATTGTGTCAAAGGCTTTTGCAATGTCAAGGTAGGCTGTGTGAACTGACTTACCCTCATCAATGGCCTTAGTGACTGTTTCAAAAAAGTCGACCAAGTTCAAAAGGCAGGATCTGCCCTTGACAAAGCCAAATTGGGTAGGATCCAATGTCTGTAGGTCCCCAATGTCTTTGTTTAGGAGTTCCATAATGATCCTCTCCATAGCTTTGCAGACCAGGCTCGTCAAGCTTATGGGGCGGTAATTTCCAGGGTCCATAGAAGCACTGCCTTTGTGAAGTGGGACCACTGTTGCCGTACGCCACTCTTTGGGTATGTATCCTGTGGTAAGGCTAAGATTAAACAGCAGCCTTATGTGTGGGTTTAGTTCCTCTTGGAGTTCACATAGCACACAGCCCGGGACACCATCCGGTCCCATTGATGCTGTGTTTTTAGCTTTAGAGAGGGCGGCTCTCACCTGGGCATCTGAGATGTTAGGGAGGCTACACTCTGCTGGGATAGTTATTTCTCCTTTTGGGGGGGAGGGGGAGGAGAAATTTGCACTGAACCTGTCTGCCAGAATGTTGGCAATGTCAGTGGGTTCAGTGTATTTTGTGTCATTTTGGACTAACTCTGAGCATATCTGGGAGTTTCCACCCAGGTTTCTAACATAGCTAAAGAAGGCCTTGTGATTGTCTTTTGTGTCATTTGCGATTTTTCTCTCAAAGTTGGCCTTGGATGATTTTATGAGTGATCGTAGTTTTTTGCTAGTACTGATCAGAGATGCTTTCCCTTTTTGGGATTTTGCTCTGTCGTGTAGTAGCTTCCTCCTTCTGTTGTAAAGTTTGTTTATGGCTGGGGTCCACCAGACCGGTCGCTTGCCTTTGGGGGAATGGGTCTTGGTTTTATCTGGGATTGCATGATCCATGCATTCTTGAAGGTGCCCATAGAAGGCATTTGCAAAGGATTCAGCAGTGTGGGTTGTGGTTTCCACTGGCCCAGGGGCCTTGAAAGATACCACTTCAGTCTTAAGAAGTGTGAAGTTTGCTTTTGAGAAGTTCTTCACTGTTGTCTTTTGTGCAGGGGGTGGGGGCGGGATGTGGATTTCCAGTGAGATTAATTTATGGTCTGATCTTACCAAAGAGGGATGTACTTCCGGTGTGGAGCATTTTGTCCCCATGTTTGTGATGATCAGGTCTAGTATATTGTCTCCTCTTGTGGGAATGGTGACTAGTTGTTCCATTGTATTTGAGTTTATGAATTCTAAGAACCTTTGGGCTAGGGTGTTGGGGCTTGAGTAATGTTCCCAGTCTATGTTTGGGTAGTTGAAGTCTCCCAAAATGATGGTATTTGGAGAGACATTCATACTCTCCAGTGTCTTCAGGAAGGCTGTGTGGGGTTCCTGAGTTTGAGAGGGTGGTCTGTAGCATGCTATAAACTGTAAGGCAGTTTTGCCTATGGTTAGTTGCACCTGGATAGTCTCCGATGCTTCGTGCGTTGCCACTAACCTGGAGGTGTGGGTATCTTTGATGAAAATGGATACTCCCCCTCCTTTTGTGGTTTTGTCCAAGTTTTGGGGCCGAAAAGCATGATATGAGGTAAAACCTGATAGTGCTGGGGTGCTCTCAGGAGCCTTGAACCAGGTTTCAGTCACTGCACAGACATCGATGTTCTCCATACTGAGGAGGGCTTTAAGGGCGTGCATCTTGAGGTTTAGACTTCTGGCATTGAGCAGCATTACCCTTAGTTTTTTTTCCACTTGTGTTTTCTAGGGAGGTAGGTTTGTCATTTGAGCCTTGCCTAAAAAAGGCACTATGGGGTTGGCAAGAGCCTTGGCCAATATCCAAAAGCCCAGGGGTGACAGGTGCAAACCATCCCTTGCGAAGCAGCGTGGCTTGTCAAGCATGTCATCCCAAGCAGACAGACACTGGATCCCCTTAGAATGACACCAGTAATTAAGCCAATTGTTAAAACTGATCATTTTGTCTTTGTACTGTGGCATCATTCTTGGTGAGGGTAAGATGCTGCTCAGGGTCAGGGTCATACCGGCCTGGGTTACATAATCAGAGAGCTCCTCTTTGTCTCTTTTCATGTAGTCCAGGGAGGTACGTCTCAGGTCGTTCACACCGGCATGTACAATGACTGAGTCATATTTGTACTTGCTGTGGAGTGACCTGAGTGCTTGTGTTATGTGGCGGATTCTAGCTCCCAACAGGCAGCTTACTGTGACCCTCTCCTTGCTCAGTCTGGTGGCGGGGCGTCAGTGTGCCTGACTATGGAGTCACCTATTACAAGTGTGTCTGGCATGTTGTTTGGCCTTAAGGGCTGTGACTGTTTAGCACACTGACTTTGTGAACTATGTGTTGCATTTGCTATGTCTTGAGGTGGTGGTTGCTTGGGTGTCTGCTTTGGAGGCCTCTGTTGTTTTGGTAGATTTTTAATCAGCGCCTCCGAGTATGTTTTTGTGTGTTTATGTGCTTGGTTTGCAGTTGTGATAGTTCTATGTGAGACTTGGTTTGTGGTGTGCGTTGTTACCTTCTCCTCCTGACTGGTCTTGCCAGTACTGAATTGAGAGAGCTCAGCCTCCAGTTTGGCTATATAGTTGCATCTCTCGCATATATTTGTATTTGTTGGGAGGAGGAGAGGGTTGTCCGTGTACATGAGGCAATTGTAACATTGCCTCAAGATTCCCAGATTCACCAGCTGAACAGGAGAGGACGCCAGCAAGTGACCCTTCGACATGCTAGAAATAGTGAAAAAGATTGCTGTGTAACTGAGTCAGAAAGGACCTATAGGGAAATGGGTACTCAACAGAATTTAGATGAATGAAGTACTTTTCGTTTGTTTAAGAGTGCTTTACCTGTATACAAAATGCTTTAGGAGCAAGTGCTGAGCTTTTCAGATAGAGTATAGGCTGTTTAGATTGCAAGTAGAACAGTTCTAAGGGAAAAATTGAAGAGCAGACTTGGCGGAGCCAGAAAAAGTTTAACCTTGTTTAACCAAGTTTAACCTTGTTTAACCGCTATGCGCACGACCGCGCAAAGCCATGCAAATGCGGATTTTAAGCAGTGAACTACAAAAGAGCTAGGAATGGTCCCAAACAACCAGTTACTAACAGCTTCTTGTGCTGAGGTCACTTCCCCCAAGGATAGGTAGGCTGCTCAAGACTCCCCACTCCCACTGGTGAGCAAAGAAACTTCCTTTTATCCAAGTAAGGTAATGGACAACACAGGAACTACACCACAGCCCAGAATACAGCAATGCCTGTATACTGGTCTAAACTAGTCGAGAAAGGCGGGAAAACAAGGATTATTTTTTTGTTTTTTTTGCAGAAATACACAGAAAATGCAGAGACAGTGATAAATTAGTTACACAGGCTAGCACACTTTAGTGGGCAGCCTCCACAGTTCAATTAAACAAACAAACAAGCAAACTTTCGACTAAATTCGACTAAATGTAACTTTAAGTGCAGTTTTTAAAATAAATGCAGTAATCAGTAAAAAAACAGTTCAGGCTAGTTTAAAGTAAGCAGCAGAAGCTATTTTCAGTGAAAAAAAAGCAGAGATACTTAAATCCAGAAGGTAGTCACTTTTTCGAGTTCCTTGCTGCTAGGACCACTCTGTAAACCCACGTGGAGCTTGTCTGAGCAGTATAGCCAGAAAAAAATGCCCAGAGGCGGATTTTAAGCAGTGAACTACAAAAGAGCTAGGAATGGTCCCAAACAACCAATTACTAACAGCTTCTTGTGCTGAGGTCACTTCCCCCAAGGATAGGTAGGCTGCTCAAGGCTCCCCACTCCCACTGGTGAGCAAAGAAACTTCCTTTTATCCAAGTAAGGTAATGGACAACACAGGAACTACACCACAGCCCAGAATACAGCAATGCCTGTATACTGGTCTAAACTAGTCGAGAAAGGCGGAAAACAAGGATTATTTTTGTTTTTTGTTTTTGCAGAAATACACAGAAATTGCAGAGACAGTGATAAATTAGTTACACAGGCTAGCACACTTTAGTGGGCAGTCTCCACAGTTCAATTAAACAAACAAACAAGCAAACTGTCGACTAAATTCGACTAAATGTAACTTTAAGTGCAGTTTTTAAAATAAATGCAGTAATCAGTAAAAAAACAGTTCAGGCTAGTTTAAAGTAAGCAGCAGAAGCTATTTCCAGTGAAAAAAAAGCAGAGATACTTAAATCCAGAAGGTAGTCGCTTTTTTGAGTTCCTTGCTGCTAGGACCACTCTGTAAACCCATGTGGAGCTTGTCTGAGCAGTATAGCTCAACCCCACATTGTTAATTGTGTTCACCTCAGATGTCTGATTATGATAAAATAATACTTATAGGAACAGGAATGTATTTAAGTTTTGTTCCACAGAATAACCTGGTATTCCAATTTATTTTTCTAAAAATGTACACTACTGTGTCAAAGCTAATTTTTTAACTGATTAAACAAAGAAAAGGTATGCTACTTTCATCCACAGACTTCCTGACAACAACCCAGCAATTACAGCCACTTTCCAGTGTATACCTCATTTGATTGCTGTAACAACATTGTTCAAGTTATTAGAGTAAGAATCTGGAAAAAGGCAAAAATAATAAGGGACAAAGGCACAGAATCTATGGCAGATTTAAGTATTACCGTTATATTTATAAAGTTTCTAGAATAAAACATTTTTGCATTAAGATGCATTTTCTGAAAAACATAAAGTTTGAAACTCAAATGTTTGTGAATAATTTAGTGATGGCAATCCTCACTGATTTTCCGCAAGACCAGAATTTTACGAGAAAAAATTAAAATGAGGCAAAATCAGGGATATTCTGCAAAATTGGGGACTTTTTCTAGTCAGTTTCACACTAACCGAGGTTTATTTGTCCATATGCGCACTGGTCCTTTAATGCCAGAATGTAAGATGAATAAAAGATTTGAGGGTAAGTTGCTTTCTTCCATTGTCAGTTCCTTTTTAATTTAGTGACTGTGTTCCTCAGTGATTTGGCAGAAAACATCAAATTATAAGATGCATAGACCAAACATATGAGACGGGAGCATTCTGTGAAATCATGAAGAATTTCAATTTAGTTTCACATAAGCAACACCCACAGAGTAAATATTCCAGCTGCTGTATAGAAATGTGTATATATGTCATAAAGTGAGACTGCAAGCTGGGCAAGCAATAAGACTACAAGTTGTAGTCCAAAAATATTGGGCAAAGTCAAAGACTTTCTGTGACATCATGATCATTTTCAAATTTGTATCACACAAAGATTGGCCAGATAGTAAATATTCCAGTTTATATCACACAAGGCCACATTGGCTCTTAATGACAGACTTTGAAAAGAACAAATGAAGAGGGGAGAGTTTCTTTTATCCATATCATGCTAGACCACAATCTTGTTGCCTACCAGCATGATAAAAATAGAAAATAAATATTAAAATTTTTTCACAGAAATGCATTGTTAGACCTTAATGTTAGACTTTAAGCTGAGCAAATTAAGATGACAAATTAAATTCAACCACAGAACAGCTAGACGTCAGACCCCGGGTGTTTTCCTCTGCCAGCATATTAAAAATGAGAGTAAATATTCCATTTTATTTCATAAAATGAATGCTAGCTTCTAATGCCAGACTTTAAAACTGAACAAATGAAGAGGGTAAGTTGCTTTCATCAGTTGCACAACTAGCCACCCCCCACAAAAGAGAATAAATATTCCAAGTTATTTCACACAAAGAAAGATTTATACCTAATGTCAGACTTTAAGTGAACAAATGAAGACAGCTAGTTGCCTTTATCCAAATCACAGCAAGCTACCTCTCTAGAACAGAGAATATTCCAATGTATTCACACAATTATACATTAGGCCAGCCCTTAATGCTAGACAGTAGTCTAAACAAATGTAGAGGGCTAGTTACTTTCATTCATAGTGCAACAAGCAACCCCCCAAAGTGAAAAAATATTCTCGTTTATTTCACACAAATGCACACTAGCTCTCAATGTCAGGCTTCAAACTGAGCAAATGAAGGATGTAAGTTATTTTCATACACAAGTACCTCCCCCAGTCTGGTGTCTTGTCAGCATATTAAGCAAACAGAAAGTATTCCAGTTTATTGTGCACAAGTGCACACTAGTCCTTAGTAACAGATTTCAAAGTGACCAAATAAAGGGGACAAGAAGTTTTCATCTACAGCACAGTGCCCCCCACCCCCAAAATCTGGCTGTCTGCCAGCTTTATAGAAGGAAAAGAAAAAAATAAGTGTATTCAAGTTGGCAATGAACTAATAACCACAGTTAGCCTGACACATTTTTATCAGAAATAAATTCAACGTTTTGAAGTAAAATGTGTATATGAAACCTGTCATGACAGAAAATAAATAACACACCCACAAAAGCCTGCACAGTTATTTTAAACTTAAAAATTACTTGGCTACATATTATCATTGATTTCAAATGCACACTGCAAGCAGAAAATTTGTTCTGAATTCTGTAAACTTCTTTTCAGACAAGCACTTTGCAGCACAAGACCATGGCTGTAGCTGTCTCTAATGACATCAAACCAATAAGTTCAACAAAGAACTGGAACCCGAGAAGATAGAACTAAGTACAGGGCTGAGAAAATAAAGATGTGTGAACTTTCTAGACTGTTAGAAAAATAAGCAATAGCCAGTGATTATTAACTAGCGAAAGTTTGCAGTCACCTAATACTATGTAAAACACTCTGCTAGACATAAAGTCCCCCCAAAATAAAGGACAGGCTGTCTTCACACAGCCAGACATATGCAAATTTTATCAATAGCATGGCATGGGCAAATCTGAAGGTAAGTTTGCAAAAGTCAGAATTTACACATGTCTTACACAGTAGCTTCTACTGTGTCTCATACTACAAATTATTTACAGTACCCAGTCCTGTCTGTTGTACAAATTATTTACTACTCAAAGAATTTTTTGAGACATTGAGTGCTGCACAGATGGATATAATCCCCACCAGAGTCAAATACTTCATTTACTACATGTACAGGCCTTCTATTCACTTCTGTTCCCGTGAATCGTAAGACAACAATGAATTGAAAACTGCAACACTTTAGATAGGGTCATCACACCTGTGAATGTATATTTATTTGTTATTTAAGGAAAAATAAGAATTTCTTTATTTAAAAGAATAAATATAAAGGACTTGATTTGAAGATATTCATCGGCCTGTGCTGTGTATGCAGAAATGGCAGGCACGTATATAAAGGTAAATACTCACGAGTCACTCTGTCTGCACTTTAACTCTTTTTTTTTAATAAGGAAGAGAGTTTTTTTTTATAAGTAACGCATTGTTTATGTGCTGTATGCAAGCTACCTAAAATGAGTTTGCTTACATACTGAAAGTATGGAAACTTAAAAAAAGGGTATTTTCTTGGCTGGCCATTGGTCTTCCAGAGCCGTCAACTCCGTGCAACCACTGGAATCACCACTATTATAATATGTCACTGGATTTTCTAGAGCTGTCAACTCCTTGCAACTACTGTAATCACCCCTATTGTAATATGTCACTGGATGTGATTGTAAACACTTTCAGACAACTAAAAGGTCATCAAGCTGCTAGAGCCCAATCACCCCAAACCCAGATGATATTTACCAGTAATAGAAAGATGAAGACTAAGGTTGTGTCATCAGTGCACAATTTATTGTAAAAGGAACAAAGTCATATAACTGACTGCATTTTGAGACATTTTTGAAAAAGTGAGGAAAGCAAATTGTCTTTTTGTCCAGAAAAAGTGAATGGTGCAAAAAACACTCATTTGAAGCTAACTCTTTCTCTTAAATGTAATGTTATTATTTTTAAATCATTTTAAGTGTTTTGTCAGTCTGTTATTTTTTTTTAGCATATGCTAGAAACATAATTATTTTTGATTCTAGATGTAAATAAAAAGATGCATGTTTCAAGAGACATCAGTTGATGGTGGATTTTGCATATCAAAGGATTTGAGTATATAAGCATTTATTTTAGACTGAGCATGATGTTTAAGCGTCTGTTGAGCTGTGAGTGAGTAGTAGCAATATTGATAAAGGGCAGGGTTCACGATGGCTTGCACAGAGTCTAAGAGTAGTGTAAGACTCCATGAAGCCATAGCGATCCAGAAACAGCCTGTATTTGCGTGTAAGAGAGCACCTAAAATGGCTCTTACACGGACAGGGCGTGGATATGCTAATTACCTCACTTGCAGCTGAAAGGCATGCAAATGAGGTAATTTTGCGATCCAGGAAGCAGAAACCTGCTCGTGTAAGAGCCGTGTTATCTGCAGAAATGTACTCAGTTGACAACTGAGTACCGTTCTGCAAATAACATAATGGAGCCTTGTCAGCTCCAAATAAAGGTTGCATATGTTCCAGGCAGCATGCCAATGGCCAAATATGTGGCCACTGGCAACGTACCCCAATGCAAAAATGAAATAAAAATGTTTAAATGTAGCGCAGCACCACGCAAATGGGCTGCGCTATAAAAAACAGAAAAATTAAAATTTAAAACCCACAAAAGTGGGTTTTATGCAAAGCATGAATTTACAATGTATGGGAATAGCAGGCTGAAAACAACATGGCCACCGAGTAGGGGTTGCTAAGGGGGGAAGCTGAGTGTAAGACATGTAACTAAGCATTAGTAGGCAATCCTATGTAAATGAGTGGTAGGATAGTGAATCGCACTGTCACATAGCAAATGAGCACATTCCCTGGAGTGTAGGAGTAGGATAAGGGAGAGTAACAGAGTAGGAGATAGGTGACATCACAGGGGGGTATGTATGAAAGAAATGAAGCTCATTGGAGCACAGTGGCATGTGAAAGATGTCAGTCACACATCATGGAAAGAGGAGTGTCAACAAGTAGGCATGGGAAAGCCAAGAAATGGAAGGTGTACACTATGGATAATACCAAAGTTTCTTGCTGGGCGTGCATGTGCACGTGTGCGCACTGGGAGGCCCGAGTAAGATAGAGTGCGCGCGTGTAAGCATGAGTACGAGCGTTTAAGCTAGAGTAAGCATGTAGGAGCCTGTTTAAAGACCTGTAAGCTTGTTTGCACTGGTGTGCATGTGTTTTAACCCGAATAAGCAGATTCTAGTCCATCTAAGCATGTGTGCGCGCGTGTTAGCCGCTGTGAGCATGTTTGCACTTGTATGCTCGTCGCTCCCCCCTGAGGAAACAGAAAGGAAAAGGAAGCAGGAGAAATAGTAGGAAGCTAGCAGGGAATACTGGCAGAGCTAGCAGGTGAAAGCAATCAGAAGCAGGCAATTACACAGGCAGAACAGTAGCCCAGCCCAGCACTTAAAACTCTGCAAACAACAGTGCAGTATGTTTCTCTCAAGAGACACTGCAAGACATGAGTAAGCTATTAGAAGTGAAAACTGAAAAAGCTTCACTCAGACCAAAAATGCTAGGGGCTGCCATAGATGTTATAAGGAGACATATGTAACGTGCTGAGGGTGGTGACTATGCAAATGCTGCCGGACAACCCACAGTGAGGAGACGGAGAAGAGTGTACAGGCCCAGGGCCACCTACCAGGGGTTACATGAGCTGGAGATAGTGGAGCGCTATAGAGTGGACAGAGACCTCCTACAGCAAATTGTTGAGCTGTGCAGGCCACACCTCACACACAGAACCAACAGCGGGGAACCCATCCCAGTGTAAACCAAGGTATGTGTTGGCCTAAGAATACTAGCAACAGGTACCTTCCAGAGACCAACTGGTGATATGATGGGGATATCACAAGCATCAGCATCCAGGGTACTGCACCAGTTCCTGGATGCCATGTCAGCACATGCCGGTGATCATGTATATTTCCCCAATTCCCGTGCGGTATTGGCCAGCAATATGCGTCTCTTCCAGCAAATAGCAGAATACCCTGAGGTAGTGGGTGCAATAGACTGCACACATATACGCATCAAAGCACCAGCTGGTGAGCGGGGTAGGGCCTACATTAACCGCAAGGGCTTCCCCTCCATCAAATGCCAGGTTGTGTGTGATGCCCAGGGCATAATAATGAATGTGTGTGCTGGCTGCCCTGGAAGCTACCATGATTCCCATATCTGGCATTTGATGCAGCTGTACCAGACATTTGCCAATGGGGACATCCCACATGGTCACTTAGTGGGGGATGCTGGCTATGCACTGGAGCCGTGGCTGATGACACCCATCAGAAATGCACACACACCTGAACAAGAACGCCATAATGAGGCACACGCACAAACACGAAATGTAATCGAGCGTGTGTTTGGGTTGCTCAAGTCACGGTTCCGGTGCCTGGACACATCTGGTGGAGCCTTGCAGTACTCACCAACTACATGTACCCAAATTGTCATGGTATGTGCTATGCTACATAATATGATTCTGTGAAAACAGCTGCAGCAGGACCAGCATAGGGCTGGGCCAAACAGCCCCCCACCATTGCCAAGGCCATTACAGGCAGAGCGTGACTCGGAGGAGGAACAACCTGAGCCTGCCCCAGTAGGCAGAAGGAGGCGTGCCCAGTATGCCTTGGCCTTGGCAAAGAGGCAACACATAGCACATACACTGGCTCAGTAGGAACCCTGGAAATGATACCTCTCTCTGACTCACACATATAGTAAAAGGGATGCCTAAGTTGACACAACCTGCTTTCAAACATGTACAGGAAGTGTAGTATGTGCATCCAACATAGACAGCCCTGCAGCACCACCTGAGGCATGATTGCCATGTGTTAAGCAATGTAACACCATGTGGTATATGCAAACTTGATGACCCTGACTAACATCCTACCCTCACCAAGCATGATGCCACAATATGAAGACAAGATGATCAATTACAATAATTGGATTAAGTATTGCTGTTAGTCAAAGGGGATCCAATGCCTGTCAGCCTGGGATGACATGCTGAGCAAGACACGATGCTCCACCTGCTACAGATGGCTTGCACCTATCACCCCTAGCCTTTTGGATACTGGCAAAGGCTGTTGTCACCCCCACCGTGCCTTGAATAGGTAAGGCTCAAAACACAAACCCACCTCCATAGGTATCACAAGGGATAAGAACTTAGAAGTAATGCTACCCAATGCCAGAAGTCTAAACTGCAAGATGCATGCAGTCCAAACACTCCTCAGCATGGAGAATGTTGATATCTGTTCTGTAACAGAAACCTGGGTCAAGGCTCATATGAGCACCCTAACACTACCAGGTTACACCTCATACCATGCTTTACAGCCCCAAAACATGGAACAAACTACAAAAGGAGGGTGACTATCAATAATTGTCAAGGATAACCACACCCCCAGGTTGGTGCTACAGCAAGAAGCAGCATGGACTATCCACGGGCAAGTAACAGTGGCTAAAACTGCCTCCCAATTTGTAGCCTGCTACAGGCCACCCTCCTAACTCCAGGAACCGTACTTGGCCTACTTCAGAACACATGAAAATATCAAGGTCTCTCCAAACAACATTATATCGGGCGACTGAAAATACTCAAACATAGACTGGGAGCATTATTCTAGCTCCAACACCCTAGGCCAAAGGTTCCTAGAATTCATAAACCAAAATGCTATGGAACAACTTACCACTCCCACAAGAGGGGTAAGCATACTGGATGTGATAATCAGCAACATGGGTACTCTATGCCCAAGATGAGAAGTTTATCCCTCACTGGTAAGATCAGACCAAAGAGTAATCTCACTGGATATTCACATCCTGACCCCAGTCCCTGGGCAGAAAACCACAGTGAAAAACATGTGTAAAGCAAATGTTGCACTCCTCCAAACTGAGGTGGAATCCATTAAAGGCCTTGTGCCTGAGGAAAATATGGGCCAGACCTCAGAACCCTTTATAAATGCATTCTATGAACACATTCAGGAATGCATGGATTATGCAATCCCAAATAAAACCAAGACCCAATCCCATACATGCAGGCATCTGGCCTGGTGGACCCCAGCCATTACCAAACCATGCAAGAAAAGGAGGAAGCTACTACATGACAGAGCAAAACCCAAAAAGGGAAGTAATCACTGATCAGTATTATGGCAAAAAAATATGGCCACACATAAAATCCTCTAAGGCCAGCTACAACATGTTGAATCTGGGAATCTTGAGGCAATGTTACACCTGCCTCATGTACACAGACACCCCCCCAACAAATACAAATATATGTGAGAGATGCAACTATTTAGCCAAACTGGAGGCTGAGCTCTCTGAACTCAGTACTGGCAAAACCAGTCAGGAGGAGAAGGTAACCACACACACCACAAACCCAGTCTCACATAGACCTATCACAACTGCAAACCAAACACATAAACACACAAAAACATTCCCGGAGGCTCTAATTAAAAATCTACCAAAACAACAGAGGCCTCCAAAGCAGACACCCAAGCAACCACTACCTCAAAACATAGCACATGCAACACATAGTTCATAAAGTCAGTGTGCCAAACAGTCACAGCCCTTAAGGCCAAACAACATGCCTGATACACTTGTAATAGGTAACTCCATAGTCAGACACAACGATGTCCCGCTCATCAGACTAAACAAGGAAAAGGTTGCAGTAAGATGCCTGTCGGGTGCTAGAATCCGCCACATAACACAAGCACTCAGGTCACTCCAAAGCAAGTACTAATATGACTCAGTCATTCCATGCCGGTGTGAATGACCTGAGACATACCTCCCTGGACTACATGAAAAGAGACATAGAGGAGCTCTCTGATTATGTAGCCCAGGCCGGTATGACCCTGACCCTGAGCAGCATCTTATCCTCACCAAGAATGATGCCACAGTACAAACACAGAATGATCAGCTTTAACAATTGGCTCAATTACTGGTGTCATTCTAAGGGGATCCAATGTCTGTCTGCTCAGGATGACATGCTTGACAAGCCACGCTGCTTCGCAAGGGATGGCTTGCACCTGTCACCCCTGGGCTTCCGGATATTGGCCAAGGCTCTTGCCACCTCCATAGTGACTTTTTTAGGCAAGGCTCAAAAGACAAACCCACCTCCCTAGAAAACACAAGTGGAAAAAAACTAAGGGTAATGGTGCTCAATGCCAGAAGTCTAAACCTCAAGATGCATGCTCTCGAGGCCCTTCTCAGTATGGAGAACATCGATGTCTGTGCAGTGATGGAAACCTGGTTCATGGCTCCTGAGAGCACCCCAGCATTACCAGGTTATACCTCATATCATGCGTTTTGGCCCCAAAGCTTGGACCGAACCACAAAAGGAGGGGGAGTAGCCATATTCATCAAAGATACCCACACCTCCGGGTTACTGGCACTGCACGAAGCATCGGAGTCCATCCATGTGCAACTAACCGTAGGCAAAACTGCTGTACAGTTTGTAGCATGCTACAGACCACCCTCTCAAATTCAGGAACCCCACTCAGCCTTCCTGAAGACACTGGAGAGTATGAATGTCTCTCCAAATACCATCATATTGGGAGATGTCAACTACCCAAACATAGACTGGGAGCATTACTCAAGCCCCAACACCCTAGCCCAAAGGTTTCTAGAATTCATAAACTCAAATGCAATGGAACAACTAGTCACCACTCCCACAAGAGGAGATAATATACTAGACCTGATCATCACAAACATGGGGACAAAATGCTCCACACCGGAAGTATACCCGTCATTGCTGAGATTAGACCATAAATTAGTCTCACTGGAAATCCATATCCCGCCCCCACCCCCTGCACAAAAGACCACAGTGAAGAATTTCTCAAAAGCCGACTTCACACTTCTTAAGACTGAAGTGGTATCCTTCAATGCCCCTGGGCCACTGGAAACCACAGACCACACCGCTGAATCCTTTATAAACACTTTCTACGGACACCTTCAAGAATGCATGGATCATGTAATCCCAAATAAAACCAAGACCCATTCTCCCAAAGGGAGGCGTCCTGTCTGGTGGACCCCAGCCATTAACAAACTTTACAACAGGAGGAGGAAGCTACTACATGACAGAGCAAAATCCCTAAAAGGGAAGGCATCTCTGATCAGTACTAGCAAAAAACCACGATCACTCATAAAATCATCCAAGGCCAACTTTGACAGAAAAATCACAAAGGACACAAAAGACAATCACAAGGCCTTCTTTACTTATGTTAGAAACCTGGGTGGAAACTCCCAGATATGCTCAGAGTTAGTCCAAAACAACACAAAATACACTGAACCCACAGACATTGCCAACATTCTGGCAGACAGGTTCAGTGCAAATCCCCCCCCCCCAAAAGGAGAAATATCTATCCCAGCAGAGTGTAGCCTCCCTAACATCTCAGATGCCCAGGTGAGAGCCACCCTCTCCAAAGCTAAAAACACAGCATTAATGGGGCCAGACGGTGTCCCGGGTTGCATGCTACATGAACTCCAAGAGGAACTAAACCTGCACATAAGGCTGCTGTTTAATCTCAGCCTTACTACAGGATACGTACCCAAAGAATGGCATACAGCAACAGTGGTCCCACTCCACAAAGGAGGTGCTTCTACAGACCCTGGAAATTAATGCCCCATAAGCTTGACGAGTCTGGTCTGCAAAGCTATGGAGAGGATCATTATGGAACTCATAAACAGAGACATTGGGGACCTACAGACACTGGATCCTACCCAATTTGGCTTTGTCAAGGGCAGATCCTGCCTTTTGAACCTGGTCGACTTTTTTTAAACAGTCACTAAGGCCATTGATGAGGGTAAGGCAGTTCACACTGCCTAGATTGACCTTGCAAAAGCTTTCAACACAATACCCCACTCGGGCATCATAGACAAGCTCACCAGCTCAAATGTAAACCCATATGTCATAAGATGGGTTGCAAACTGGCTCAAGGACAGAACCCACAAGTTCAGAATTGCTGGAGCCATGTCAGACTCTAAGCCTGTCACAAGCGGTGTCCCACAGGGCTCTGTCCTTTTTCTTGTTCGGCATTTATTTTTCCGAGGTGCAAGCAAACATAGGAGGATTGTGGCTGACAATGTTTGCAGATGACTGCAAACTGGGCGCCATAATTGATACTCCAGTGGACACAAGCATCCTTCAGAAAGGCCTCATAGAAACGGATAACTGGTGCCAGAGCCATGGCCTTAAACTGAACAGCAAAAAATGTATAGTCATACCCTTTGGGAAAAACAAGGTACCCACAAATTACCACATAGGTGGTAATCCATTAAGTATGGAAGAAGTAATCAGGGACCTAGGGACACAAGTTGACAGTAACCTCTCATTTGACACTCACATTGCCAAGGTGGCTAGGAAGACCTTCTATATTGGCCACCTTATCATGAAAGCATTCACATCTAGATCAAGAGAGGTCATTGTGCCCCTATACTCTTCTCTTATCAGGCCCATAATTGAGTACAATGCCCCATTTGGGATGTACCTTACCCGACACCTGCAGCAGTTAGAAAGACCCCAAAAGTACCTCACCAAGAGGATAAAGGGTCTCAAACATTTGTCATATGCTGTCCGGGTGAAGAATCTCCAGCTCTATTCAGTCGCATACTGCCTACTCAGAGGTGATCTATGCCTGACGTACAAGGCCATGTCCAATTCGGAATTAATGGACATGCTCCACCTCAGACAATCCAAATCCATCAGAGCCACGAGAGTGAGAGATTTGAACCTCAACACAGAAATAAATAGGATGTGCTGGAGGGACAGATTCATAACCCAGAGGCTCCCTACACTCTGGAACAGAATCCCAGTCCATGTTAGGCAGAGGCCCTCACTGACTCTCTTCAAGAGAAATCTTGACGAGTGGATGGAAGATCATAGGTTTACACCGGGGGTCATCTCTGTGTCACTACTAGACAGAGGCACAGTAAACTAAACCCTAAATGGGCATAATATTCACATTCCAAGGGGTGGCGAAAGCCACACACACTCTGGCTAGGCTTATAAATGCCCTAGGGCAGATAGCCTAGTATTAACCTATGAACCTATGAAGATACAAATTGTACAGGACACTAAGGATAATCACAAGGCTTTCTTAACTGATGGTAGGAACCTTGGTGGGAATTCACTGATATGCTCAGAATTACTCCAAAATTACAAACAATACACCAAACCCACACACATTGCCAACATCCAACCTGACAGGTTCAGTGCAAAATCCCCCCCCCCCACCAAAATGCCAAATATCTATCCCAGCAGAGTGCTGGCCCCCTGACATTGCAGATGCTGTGGTAACAGCCAGCGTCTCCAAAGCAAAACACACAGCATCAATGGTACCAGATGGTGTCCTGGGCTGCATCCAACATGAACTCCAAGAAGAATGGAACACCAAATAAAACTACTGCTCAATCTCAGCCTTACCACAGGATATGTACCCAAAGAGCAGTGTACAGCAACAGTGGTCTCTCTCCACAAAGGTGGTGCCTGAATGGATACTGAAAACTATCACCCCAGAATCCTGACTAGCTTGGTCTGCAAAGCTATGGAAAGGATCATCATGGACCTCAGAAATAAAGATATTGGGGACCTACAGACACTGGACCCTACCCAGTGTGGCTTTCTTAAGGGCAGATCCTGCCCTTAAACATGTTTGACTCATTTGAAACAGTCACCAAGGCCATTGATGAGGGAATGTGGTCCACACAGCCTATCTGGACCTTGCAAAAGCCTTCCATACAATACCCCACTTGTTCATTATAGATAAGCTCACCAGCTTAAATATAAACCCCTATTCAAGTAGATGGGTTGCAAACCAGCTCAAGGACAGAACTGACATGGTCAGAAATGCTGCAGCCATGTCAGACTACAAACCAGCTACAACTGGCATCCCACAAGGCTCGGTCCTGGGACCTCCCTTGTTTGGTATATATTTCCCATAGGTACAGGCCAACATGGAAGGACTGTGTCTGAACAAGTTTGCAGATGACTACAAACTGGGCACCATATCTGACCCTCCAGCTGACACAAGCATCCTACAAAACGGCCTAATAGAAACAGACAACTGGTGCCAGAGCCATGTCATCAAGCTAAATGCAGAAAAGTGTATAGTCATCCCCTTTGGAAAAACAGTAAGTGCCCACCAATTACCACACAGGTGTTAACCCATTAAGTACTTTAGAAGTAATAAGAGACCTGGGGACACAAGTTGATAGAGATCTTGCATTTGACAACCATGTGGCCGTAGTGGTTAGAGAAACATATCATATACCCACCTAATCATGAAGGTATTCGCATCTAGATCAGGGGAGGTCATCGTGTCTCTTCAGTCATCCTTCATCAGTCGCACAATTGAGTACAATGGCCCTTGTGGGATGTACCTTAGCAGACACCTTCAGCAACTGGAAAGACCCCAAACGTACCTCACCAGGAGGATCAAAGGGCTCTAACAGATGACATGTGTTGCCTGATTAAACAAACTGCAGCTCCACACAGTGCCATACTGCCTGCCCAGAGGTGATCTGTGTCTGATGTATAAAGCCATGTCCAAGCTGGAATCAATGCACATGCTGCACCTTGTAAAATCTGAATGCCAGTGAGCTATGCACATGAGAGACCTGAACCTCAGCACTGACATAAATAGGGCATGCTGTAGTGATTGATCTATAACCCAGAAGCTCCCTCCACTCTTGAGTAAACTCCCAGTCCAGGTTAGCCAGAGAGTCCCTCATTGACTCTCTTCAAGAGGAATCTTGATGAGTGGATGGGAGATGGTAGGTTTACCCTGGGTATCACTTTTATGTCACGGGTAGACAGAGGCACAGTATACTAACCTTGAAAAATGTCATGGCAAACTCCAGTTAAAATGTGTGTTGAAGGACAAACACACTCTCTGACTAGCATTAGAAATGGCCTAGGGCACATAGCTAGTGTTTGTCAATGTCCACCCAAGTTGCGGAATACACTACCAATGTTGGACAAGCCTGGTCTAAGTAGTCCATAGCTGAACAAAATGCAACATGGTCATATTTGCACAACTGGCCCTTAACCAGTCTGGTGTGCTCAGTATGAATATTTAAAGCAGTGATAGGACTGAAACCCAGGATACTGTCCACCACAGTGAAAGGACTGAACCAGTACACTATACAATATTACAGTGTTTGGTCAGTATGAAAGGATGTTGACAACTGTATGCAAACTACCCCATGGAAACCCTGCAGGCACAGCATAATCCCTGTTGGGTTAAGACACAAAGCAGTTGGGCAGTAAGAACACAACATGACTTCCAACACACAACTATAAATGTGAAATATTGTTGAAGTTCACACACAACCACAAATGTGGTGGACCTCAGATCTCAACATATGGAAAGCTCACACTGGGCATGCTCGCACACTTTGATAAATGAGACATATGTCAGGCAACAAGCCATGGAAAGCCTGAACTGGGCATGCTCACACACTTAGGCCATGTCTCAGTATAGCAGTTGGCCACACATATCTGGCATTTGTATGTGTTAAGCCAGGAAACTCCCACAATGCAGCAATCTGCCCAGTGCACAGTTAAATGACAACAGAGACATAAGTAATATAGTGGATCCCTCTCATATTCAAACATCTTCCACAGATACACAAGTTGTTCATAGAAACAGGGAAAGCTATGGCAATAAAGACCTGCAAACAGTTTATCAGCAAAAATATTGTTCATCTGAAACTTAAACATATGGGTGTAGAGGTCAATACTAGGCGGTTTGCCCTAGTGAATACATAAGCTTAGCCAGAGTGTGTTTGGCGTCTGCCTCCCCAGTACAGTAGACTACTGTGCCTCTGTAAAGTAGGTCACAGAAGGCACCGTTTAAGGCTAGTGTGCTGTGCCTCCATCAAGCAGGGACACAGTGGAGATCCCAGGGGTTGAATTTGCAATGTCACATCCATGTGGCTGGAGTTTGCTGGAAGAGGGTTGGCGAGGAGTTATAACATTAATTGGGATTCAATTCCAGACTGAGGGGAGCCTTATCTGCAGTGTCTGGACAATTTCACTGTCAACACTTGCAAGTGATGATTTTGAGGGATTGAAGTGTCTTGCCAATACTGTTCAGAGATGTCCTCCCTCTGTGGGATATTGCTCTGTAATGTATTAGCTCCCTCCTTCTGTTGTACAGCTTATATATGGCTGGTGTAAACCAGACAGGTCTCCTGTTGTGGAGGAGTCTTGGTTTTATTTGGGATAGCATGATCAATGCAAACCTTCCGGATGCCCATAGACTGCATTTGTCAAAGATTCTGCAGATTGGCCTGTATAATCCTCCAGCATGGGTCCTTTGAAGTATTCCACCCCAGTCTTCACAAGTGCAAAGTCTGCTTTTGATAAATACTTTGTTTGCAGTGATTTCCTTGCCTGGGGGTGGGGATGGGATATGGATGTCCAGGGAAAGTTGGTTATGGTCAGATATTAACAATGGTGGTCTGCTTCTGGTGTGGAACATAGAGTCCCCATGTTGCTGATGGTCAGGTCCAATATGTATTCCCCCTTGTAGCTGTGGTGATTGGTCCTGCCATAGCACATGGATTCACAAATTGTAGTGGCTGTAAGGTGATGTTGTTGAGGCCTGAGTAGTTCCCCCACTCAATATTCCTGTACCTGAAGTTAACCACTGTAATGGTGTATGTGAACACCTTCATATCCTACACTGTTCCCAAGGAAGCCAAGTGTGGTTCCTGGATATGGGAGGGGAGGTCTGAACTGGTTGTGTTGTGTGCTACAAGTCCTGTGGTCACGAAGCATGGTATAAAACATAACGTGGCAGTGCTGGTGTGCATATGTGACCCTGAAGTAGGCGTCTGTTAATGCATATATATGCTATCCCCCATACTGACGGATAGTAATAGATGTACATACCTCTTTCTAAATAATGATGTCAGCACCCTATAAATACTGCAGGAGAAGAAAAGACACCCAGTAATTCGAATAGTGTGCTCTGCTAATGCGTCTCTCTCAAGTGTCATAACATAGTTAGGCAGGGGTTTGAATCCTGCAAATGCTCAGTGTGTGTGTTTGGGGGGGTCAGGTTGTGTGCATTTCTCTTTGAAAGAAATGGCCCTTTTGGCAACTGGAAGAACACACTACATGATGTACATTCCTTTTTGTAAACACTGATGATGTCAGCACCCTATAAGTATAGCAGGAGAAGGGAAACCTCCCAGTAATGCGAATAGCGTGCTCTGCTAATGCATCTCTCTCAAGTGTCATAACATAGTTAGGTAGGGGTTTGAATCTTGCAAATGCTTAGGGTGTGTGCAATTGTCTTGGAAAGTAATGGCCCTTTTGGCAACTGGAAGAACACACTACATGATGTACATTCCTCTTTCGAAAGACTGATGTCAGCACCCTATAAGTACAGCAGGAGAAGAAAAACCTCCCAGTAATGGGAATAGTGCTCTGCTAATGCATCTCTCTCAAGTGTCATAACATAGTTAGGTAGGGGTTTGAATCCTGCAAATGCTCAGTGTGTGTGTGTTTAGGGGGGGTTAGGGTGTGTGCAGCTTTCTTGGAAAGAAATGGCCCTTTTGGCAACTGGAAGAACACACTACATGATGTACATTCCTCTTTTGAAAGACTGATGATGTCAGCACCCTATAAGTATAGCAGGAGAAGGGAAACCTCAGGTCAGGGTGTGTGCAATTTTCTTGGAAAGAAATGGCCCTTTTAGCAACTGGAAGAACACACTACATGATGTACATTCCTCTTTCGAAAGACTGATGATGTCAGCACCCAATAAGTATAGCAGGAGAAGGGAAACCTCACAGTAATGTGAATAGCACACTCTGCTAATGCATCTCTCTCAAGTGGCATAACATAGTTAGTTAGGGGTTTGAATCCTACAAATGCCATGTGTGTTTTTGTCACACAGTTTGTCAATGTGTGGTGGGTGTTGCTTTTATTATTGTATGACATATATTATAGCAGTAATTTCAACGCACACATGAGGTATGTGTGTGCCACATAGAGATATGTACCTTTGACCTTAAATAGTTCCTATGTGTGAAGCCTGCCTCATGTGAATACATGGAATTTGCATTACACAACTTTTTCACTGTGGTTTTCTGTGCAGGGGCTGGGGTTGGTATGTGAATATACAGTGAGATTACTCTATGGTGTCATCTTACCAGTGAGGGATACACTTCTGGTCTGGAGCATAGAGTCCACATGTTGGTGATGATCAGGTGCAGTATGTTTTCCCCTCTTGTGGGAGTGGTAACAAGTTGTTCCATAGCATTTGAATGTATGGATTCTATGAACCTTTCGCCTAGGGTGTTGGAGCTACAGTAATGCTCCCAGTCTATGTGTGGGTAGATGAAGCTGCCCAATATAATGTTGTTTGGACACACCTTCATATATTCATGTGTTCTTAGGTAGGCCAAGTGGGTTACCTGTGTTTAAGAGGGTGGTCTGTAGCAGGCTATGAACTGGAAGTCAGTTTAACCCACTGTTAGTTGCACGTGGATAGTCTGTGATGCTTCATGCTGTGGCAACAACCTGGGGGTGTGGGTATACTTGACATTTATTGAGACTCACCCTCCTTTCATAGTTTGTTCCATGTTTTGGGGCTGTCAAGCATGGTATGAGGTGTAACCTGGTAGTCCTAGGGTGCTCTTGGGAGCCTTGAACCTGTTTTCTATTACTGTACAGATATCAACATTCTCCATGCTGAGAAGAGTTTGGACTGCATGCATCTTGCGGTTTACATGTCCATCATTGAGTATCATTGCTTCCATTTTCTTATCCCCTGTGCTACCTATGTAGGTGGGTTTGTGTTTTCAGCCTTACCACCAGAATGCAAAGATGTGCAGACATTACACTTTTGTAATTAATAGTGGTGTATAAAAAACTACAATGACAATCATACTGTTAATGCATCAGGCATGCTGGGATATACCCACAATGATATCATTACACTGTACTGTTAACAACATGATAATATTACTACAGTTCTATGTAGTCACCCTGTGCATCAGCACCATGTTATCCTGTTCCTGCATCAATGTGACAGATTGCAGGAGGTGGCACAGGGTGTGTACTTGGTATGCCTGAGTCTGCCACTGATACATCCAATCGACATGTATGTGTGTGTGTTAGTGAGGGACAATAGTACAACATGGGGCAATGTTGATGCGGTGTGTGTGTGTATCTGTTAGCCCTAGGTGTTAGCATTATGAATGTGTGTATGCATGCACACAGTTCCACCTCATGGCTGCCATATATGGGTGTTTGTGGACAGCCACAGACTGTACCTGCCAGGTCATACAGATCAATGTCTCTGGCCACGGACATGGTACTTGTGCCTGGCAGGGGTGCTACAGACAGTATCAGGTACTAAGCCAGACTGGGTACTGTCATCAGAAGCAGTTAGTTGATGACTAGACACATGTCCCTGCTAGGACTGTCCAGAGCCACGTGCACGTGGTGTCCTAGGGCGGTCTGATGACAGCACAGACCCAGCATTGCTGGGGCTGGTACTGACACTATGAGAGTGGCTGCGGGTTTGTTGTCATCCGCGATGACTGCCAGCTGCTGATGTTGCTGGCATATGTCCACATCGACGCCTCAACCATCCTGCATTGCCCTGGCTCATGGACATGTAGTTGTGGAACAGATCTAATGTGTCCCCCCAACATCTGTCAGTGACATCGCCGACAGTACGGATGGCAGCCGCAATGTCACGCATAGTGTCATTCATAGCAGTGCAATGTGCTCTAAGCTCCCTCAGACCCTGTCTGGTGTACCATTCCATACGTGCCTGCGCCTGCATTACAGCCCGGAACATAGCTGAGGTTGAAAGACCTCTGTGGGCACGTCTGACAGGGGCAGTACGACCATGGATGCTCCCACGAGAACCCCTGGACATCTGCCTGTGTGGTACCATGTCAGGACTCTGGCCATGGCTGCTGTGAGGGGATGCATGTGCCACTGATACCACATTACCCTGGTCAATGCCCACTGTATGCTGTCCCTCAGCTAATGACATTGGTGACAATGGATGTATCGGCAGGATGACTGTGCGCATTGATGGGGTTGACTGCTGTGTACTGTCAATTGGCTGACCAACAACAGACCCTGTCACACCTCCCTGTGCCATTACACACGTATCATCATTATCACTATCCCCAGCAGTGGCTTCAGGTTCCCTGCTGCACACCACCAGAGCAACACCAGAACCTGTGAGAGGAATATAGAAATCACAGTTTACAATGTGTACACAATGTTACCACAGATTCACATGGGCACATGCACACATGGGCACATGCACACATGGGCACATGCACACATGCGCACATGCACACATGGGCACATGCACACATGGGCAACTGCACACATTCACACATGGGCACATGCACACTCCTCAGTACATGAGATACAAACACACACACACAAACACACCTGCAATCCAACACATAATACTGTTTGAGGGTATTATTACTATTATTATCATTAGTATTAAAAGTATTGTTATTACACACTCACCAGCATGGATTGGCTGCCTTGCTGTTACTCCAGAGGGACCTGCACAAATAAGACAGTTATTGTCAGTGGGCACAACTGTGCCATTGATACTGTGAGTATGATACAGTACAGTAGTACAACAGTTGGCTTTCACAGGTGTACTGCTGATATTGAGAATATCAATCTTGCACAATAATTTCCAGGATAACAGCTACAAACACAGTACACATCTCACACATGCATAAACTACCAGTGCAGAGAACAGTCAACTACAAATATGGCATGTTACCTGCACACTCCATGTCCACATGCTGGGTGGCTCCAGCCTCCATCATTACACATGTCTGTGGATGTTGTTGTTGTTGGGCTGGAGCCACAACACTTAGGAGGAGCTCCTCCAGTCTGGTGAGGGGGGGTGTATAGGTGCCCCACCACATGTGGCAAGCTGTTGCCTGTGGATATCAGACGCACGCTGACGGACATTTCTAATTAAATCACTGCAGTGATGGCGTACTGCTCATATGTCCGGTTATGCATGCCTATGTCATTTACCCAACGGACAAGGTCTTGCCACAGTGCAGCCCTCTCCTGCTGGTTCTGGCTGGTCCGGGAAAAGAGTGTTGAAAAATCCCGCACCAGGCTCTGGTGTATCTCCTCATCCTCTGCAGCCAAATAACAGGGGTTGCGCTGATGCACCATCGCCCTGGAAGGAAAAGAAAAATATGTGAGCAAGTAACATGGCACACATAATACTCTACTGTACTAATATCACTGAACTGCCATATATAGCATCTGTCTGTCTATCAGGGGATACACATGTAAATTACCACATATCAGTGCTCAGCCAACAACTGTGTGACAGTGCCTGCCACACTGCATACAACAAACTAGTATACACCAGCACTCGGCATACTGTTTGAGGTCCAGTGCACAACCTCTCACTGGGGGTATGTATTAAGGTAATGGATGGGGAATATTGTCATCCCATGCAATGCATGCAATGCACAGTTACAATTTCAATGGTAATGCACTCTAGTCTTTGTAGCCATACCCCTACCTACACTGCAGTCATATACAGGGAACCACAGCACAACATATGGCAATGTAGTATGTTTGTATCCCAATAACTGACACATCTTTCTCTGGCCTCACACCAAGGACACACACTACCATGACAGACACAAAGTCATGCTGAGCAATCACACCATTACAAACCTTGCACACAGTCAGTGGCACACTCATTCTACCTCACATAGTGGGTATTGCAATGAGTACATGTGTGTGTGCATTGTGTCATAGGTAGGTAGTATGCTATTGGCCCTGGGCCTACGGCAGCATACTGTTAGCAACCTTCAACTACATATGTATGTCCAGCCTTCACTAACAGTTGCAGTATGTCCCTTGCCCTATGCACATCATATAAATATAGATACAGACTGCTAACACATATGGAGGGTTCACAGTATGTAGATTATTAGATTATGTAGTTTACATTACCTTTGTTTCTGACTGCTGTTTTGGATGGCTTGCTGCTGGCTGGCTTGCTGCTGGCTGCCTTGCTGCTGGCTGGCTTGCTGATGGCTGGCTTGCTGCTGGCTGCCTTGCTGCTGGCTTGCTGCTGCTGACTTGATGTTTTTTTCTTTTTATTATTTTTTTTTTTTTGGTCTCTCTCTCTCTCTCTGTCTCTCTCTCTCCCTGTCTCTGTCTCTCTCCCTCCAGTTGCTGCAGTGATATTATTGCATGTGTGGACTGGGAGTACAGGCTGCTTTTGTAGGTATCTGCACATGTGCATGCGATGGCCTTTGCACCAATTGTTAGCCAGCATTTACTAATTGCATGCAGCCTGCTGTGTGGTAATTGCAGTTCTCACTGTGATTTCAGGATAGTGCTATAAAATGTTAGGTTAGGTAGGCATAGCCCTTTCAGTTTTTTCAAGGTGGGGACCATGCTGGTTTGCTGTGGACACTGTTCTGTGAGTGTAAACGTTGGTATGTCTCTCATATCTAAGGCTGTGTTGTAAGCACTAAAATGCATGTTGTACTGAAACCTGACTGTTGCTTCTTCCAGTTCATTCTTCTCAGTGTGTATGTTAACTGACACATAATAATACTAATACTGTTTACATGGGAGTATGTGCTTTCCTGTGGGACTTGTGGATTAACTGGTATACAACAGTAGCTCTTGCAATTTGTTGCTATGGCTTCACTATTTAGCCTTTACATTCACTCCTTGAAGGCCTGCTAAGTGTCTTTACTGGAATGTGTTGCTATGGCTTTCCTATTTTCCATTTACATTCACTCCTTGTAATGCATGATATATTTCTTTCAGCAGCAATTCCTTATATATTTGGTGTGGTTTGGTGGTACTGCATGCAGTCTGGTAAGGCCAAGGTGTGGGGTTTGACACCTACATGGGTATCTTATTTTGCTGCTGAGCAGTAGTGGGGCCTTGTACTTTGTACTAACAGTTATGAATATCAGGCACATGCAGTGCTTGTAAACTGCTATACTGTGCTTATTTTACTAGATGGCTACATCCTTTGATATTTCTGGGTTGTATTCCTACATGAGGGTGTGCTTGTGGAAGCAATTCTACAGCTATTCACAGAGTGTGTGACAGCAGACAGAATGATATGCCTGTGAGTTTCTGACACTTGCAGGCCTCAGATACTCTCAGGTGTATATTTTAGCAGCCTCAGGGAATGGTACATATCAGTGGGAAACACCCGTGATCTATTTCAGATATTCTGCAGTTGTGACTGTGGGGTATTTTGAGCATATGTATTACTACACCATTTCTGACATGCAAGTAGTGTGTACTTTAACTAATTGACAGTTACCATTACGTGGGATTCCACACCTTTCTGCCTACTGTTAGTACATTTCACAGGGAGTCAGTGGGGCACAGTTAACATTTGTTTGCAAATCAGGAACATTCCTGTAAATCAGTCACAGTTGCTTGGTCTGGCCTCTTACCTATTCAAATATGGTGGTGTTTATCCTGCTCTGATAGTGTGTGTGGTTTGCAAGGTGCTACTGTCACATTATTACCTACTAGCATGGCTGTTTCTCTTATTACACTAATGTAATACAATTCCACAAGAATTGCCAGTAAAGATACAAGAAAAGCTTTGTGTAATAGCCTTCCTATATTCCCTTTACATTCAGTCCTACTATTTCATGATATATTGCTTTCAGCACAAAGTTCTTGTATATCAGTCATGGCTTAGTGGTAAGTCATGCAGACTAGTGTTTCCAAGGTCCTGGGTTCGAGACTAACAGAGGAATTTTATTTTGCTGCGGAGCAGACTACAGGCCTTGTCATTCAGAGTGACTCAGGCACTTTTAAGCAGTTGTAAGCGGGTTAGCGCTGGTTTGCGCGGTGCTCACGCATGTGCACTGTCTTTTAGCTTCATGCACACGCTTAGCTAAGCACACAAGCACACCGCTGACTACTGCTTAAAAGTGCTTACTCTTGCACACCAGCTAATTTCTTTGAAAGAAAAGAAAATGGGGAGATAGGAAAGTGGTGAAAAAGGAGGCACAAAGAGAGTAGGACAGTAGGAAAACAAGCTCAGGATTTTCAGGAAGGATGTAGGAAAGGCCCATAGCTGCCCATTTCTTTATCAGCAACAGCTGTGCATATGTGTGTAATTTGGTGTGAAATTTGAAACCTTCCACCCCTGAGAGAGGGGTGAGGACAACAAAATATGTTGTACAGCCAATTGTAATTACCAGTTGACATGTCCAGCAGACATGTCTGCAAAATGGGCAGCTATGTATGGGGCGCAATTATTTTGTGGGAACAGAGTGCCCTTTTTTTATTTTTTTTTCAGGTGAGAGTGGAATGTGAGGTACAGGAAGTAGGTATATTTGGGGAGGTAGGTAGGGGAGGTTAACAGACAAGACAAACAAGACAAATACAGGGGCGAAGTATGACACATGGGGGGAAACACAATTGACGGGGACGGATATTTGGATATCGCGAGCCCATGAGCCCACAGATGGCAACAGTGGAACTGAGATCCCCACCCATGGGCAGTTGCCACTTCGCCTTCACTGCCCAGAACAGGGCTGTACTGGGGGCTGTGTGGGATGGGAAGGCACACCCGTGAGTTGCGCCCCCCCATGCCTTAAGCTGGCGTAGGGGTTCAAGCACAGAATGCCTGATCTTGCTACGCACCACAGACCGGACACTTTGGAGGGTGAGTGGACATTCTCCTCTGGCCACGCTTGCAGAGGGGGAATGAGCCCCATCCCCTGCAGCGCTTCCACCCAAAGATGGCACAGGGCCACCGGAGGAGGTTCTGGCCTGGGCACTAGTGCCAGGTGCACTTGCCAGCTGAGGTGGGAGAGGTGGGACCGCTGGAACCCGCTTTCCCTGTTGTCCTATGTTTAGCAATATTTTATGACATTGTGGGTTAGTAACAAACAATACCATTCAAAATTAGTTTTAACAGCATGCATCAATATTCCCATTAACCAAACACCCATGAATTCCAATCATTGAACAGCAAGCATAACACATGCATATTTTGAACAACAGTACACAATCCAACAGCATGCAGGGTTGATTGATGGCAACAGGCCATCAGGTTTGGATATGTGAACAGGGCACATGCATCAACATACATGCAAATATGTATGAACCAACAGGACAAATGTCCATGGGAATTAATTGTGAATACACATACCCAGTTTGGTGTGGAATGGCATTATTTGTGGAAATAGGGTAGGGTGAAGAAATATTTCATTAACAACTTCAACTACCTATACATATGCTGTACATTTCTAGTAGCTGCAGATATATATACCCTACAGGTCTTAGTACAGTTTCCTATATGTAACCTTAGGAATGTTGGTGATGGGAATGTTACTGCTACATTAATATACATTGCATTTTTATTCATACACATTCATATCTGGCTGTGTTCAGGTACAGCATCCTGCTACATTTGATTTATATGGCTCTAGACAACTGTGGATGTTCAGTATTTCATGCAACCATACTATCTCCATATTGCAAGGGTACAGCAACATATCCAAATTGTGGGACAGACACATTCCAGCTTCAGTACTTTATTTCATACATTTCACTCTTTGGTTGTGGCTGTCTCATTCATTTCATTATGTACTGACTGCAGTATAACTTTATTCAAGACTTATTACAGCTTTCTTGGTCAATTCATACCTCTTTTTCACACTCTCACTTGTTTTATTTTTACAATTCAAGATGGTACTTTATTCTAGGCGTTATTAACATTTCTTACTTGGTTACAAAAATTCTTTCCAATAGACTCACTTGTTTCACATGGCAGATTTTAAAAGGGGATGTATTTGACACATGTCTATCATCTTTAGCTTGTTTACCAGTAATTTTCAGGCTGAAGCAAGTTATCTGATATTACAATACAGGTGGAAAATCTCTATTTCAGACTTGTTTAATTTTTATTTCTGGATTACAGGCTGCATCACTTATCTAATCATACAGTACTAGCAGAATATTTCTTCTAGTGTTATTTGAACTTTATTAATATGTAACAACACTGAACTCTTTTACAAGCTGTCTCACTTATATTCTATAACAATTACAGCAAAATAATTACTAACCTGCCTGGTTGCGCAACCGCACCATCCTATCATCATAGGCTCGCCGATTCACGGAACGCACACCTGCAGCTGTAATATAAATGAAGTAATATTGGAACATACATCTCCATAATATCAGCTAGGATAATTTCTTACATACTTAATTACATGGATACTTACTCAGTAGTGGGGCGTTGGGCATTTGCCGGGCCTCCCGGCTCCAACGGTTCAGTTGGTCCTGCTTTCGTCTCTTCAGGTCTACATGGTGGTGATGGACCTGTTCACCAGTCCTTGGTATTCCTGTGGCACTGGTGAGATCATGTGCCAACCGGTTCCACGCCTCTGCCTTGTACGCACCCCAGAGAACCTGGCCCTGCATGAGTTGAGCCTCATAATCGTGGACTAGGAGCCAAACCATATATTTGGACTCCTCAACACCCCACCTCTGTGCTTGGAAGCGACTGCCCTCTCCTACACCTGCAATCCTGACTGCAAATAGGTTCCACAATCAGTTATGCTGTGTATTCCCACCTATGGGGCTTATATATGCCGTTTTTCCCGCACTTATCTGTGATTGGCCATTTTGGAAATGTATCAGCTTAAAAAAACCTGCTTTGTCATGCTTATATTTCCATTCATTCCTATATATATGCTAATACTGCATTTCTCAGTACAACTGTCATGGCTTAGTGGTTCAGTACTTTGACTATGATGCACAGTATCCTGGGTTCGAGCCTGGGCATTGCTTTTTTTTATTTTACTACTGTCTAGACAGGCTAGGAGGTGTGTCTGTGTAAAGGCGGCTTTGATACAGCTTGCTCAACGTTGCCCGCTGGTAAGCCGGTTGGCACGCTGTGCAGCTCTGCGCAAATGGCTTACGCTGGTTAACGCGTTATTTGGCTATGAGCACGCATATTACGCTGTGTGAAGCATTGCTCAGCTACGGGCACACAGTTTCAGCATCTTAAAGTGCTGCTCAACTCCGGGCACTCATATTACACCTGTTAAACCACTGCTCACCTGCGGGCAGTCATACTCAGCTTGTTAGAGAGCTGCTCAGCTATGGGCACTTATAAAATGTTTTTTTTAATTGTGTCAGATTTCTTCAAAAATACATGGCCCATTTCATTACATTTTACTTAAATTATAGTTATATATATATATATATATATATATATATATATATATATATACACATATATGTCAGGGGATTGTTTCATGCTTATTTCACTAAAAATAGAAAATTATGTTGTTGGGGCTTGACCCATGACTACCTCCTCTTTGGCCAACGTCTCTACCGCTACGCTATTGCTACTTGGCTTAATTTGCATATTTAGATCTTATATGCTTTTTCAATGACTGCTAACTGTGGATGAGTGAAGGGCACACCCGCGCAAACGAATGCAATTACGGGCAAACATTTTTGAAATTATAAAAAAAAAATTAAATTGTTGATTTTTACATTTTATATTACAGTTGGGTTTATAGTCTTTGGGGGCATGTGTGGTGTTGTGTTTCTTGACATTTCTGCGGACTCGCTCGTGGGAGTTTACTTTCAGGACTGTGACTCTTCTGGGGGCGTGTCCCTTTGCAGAACTCGCCATGCGGACACGCCCCCTACTTTCCTACACGGACAGTGTTAGCCTAGGGTGTGATTCAGCATGCCCTCATGAATATGCATGGCATGCTGACGTCACACCGTTTAACTGCAGCCTCCGTGTAAGACATATTAACTCTTACATGGAGGTTTCGTGAATCCTGCTGAAAGCTTATTAATAACAGCACATAATCAACTTATTTTTATAAATTTTCTGTTATATAGCGAAATAGCTTTTATTTAACATTTTTCCCCCTCAAAACATTGCCAATGTGATTATGCTCACTGTGAAGAGATCTGTGGTTTAATGTTCTGCAAAGCAAAGCCATTTGCACCTATTTTGATGGGCATTTAATGTCAATATTGCTTACCCAAACAAAGTTAAAGTTGAAAATAACAAATCTGAATGGTATTGTCATTGAAATTGTTGAGATATAACTGTGTACTTTATATTATGGGAATTAACTGTTTTCTTAATATTACTGTTGTACGTACAAGGATGTCACCACAAACAAGATCAAAAGCATCTCGGATAATGACTTCCTTGTTGGACAAATCAGTTAATAATTTAAATGGGTGTATGATATTGTATCAAAATGTCAGGATGTCAAACTAGAAATGATGAAACATAAATGGCTGAGCATGAAAAGATCAAAAAAGAAACAACAAATTATCTTTTTGTAGTTGATGACAAGCTCCCTGGGTTATGTACCTGTCATCTAGTACCTATTTTTTTTTTTTGAACATGAGAAAAAAATGGTACAGCTGATTGCACTACTGGATTTTTCTGAGTGAGATTGCAAAACAGTGGGATTGTGAAATTTGCCCTTTCCCCAGTGTAGTGTGATCTAAGAATGGGTATATATATTTTAAGAGGACGCAAAGACACACCTGTAAAAATGATGTCTTTTTTCAATCATTTGTATTTCATCTTTACAGCATTTCATGTAAATTTCATTAATCCATTTAACTTAATCCAGGGATATAAACTATAGAAGATGGGAAGCAGAGAGAAGACAATCATTAATCCATGTAATGTTGTTCAGAAATATAAACTAGAGAAGATGGGAGGGAGAAAAAGAGGACATGATTCTCATTGACCTCAGTGCAATGATTAAAGCAGATGCTAGAGAGAAAGATTACTTATGAACCTTTAGTCTCAAATGATCAACATAATGTGGAATTATGAGAAACAAGAAAACACAGGAAACCAAAGCACATTTCCACAGATGTTTGATTGGGATAAGAAGGAAACAGTAGATATCTGAGACAGTCTAAGTATCAGTTTAAACAACTTAAGAGACACAACAGAAACAATTACTGTAAAAAAACAACAAAACTGTCAGAAAATAGATGTGACTAGAAATGTATTAATAAACCATATGCTACAAGAAAATTTGCACTGGAGTATAGACATAGCAAAAGTTTCTCCATGTTATGGTAAATTCTTTAGAATTAAATATTAGTTGGGGTAATTCTCTGAATTTTTCTGATACATCATAAATCAGGCATGAAGAAGGTTACATTCATACTTCCTCTCCTAGAATACACTTATTGAAAGAAACATAATAAAATAGAAGAGGAAGACAAAGACAAAGGAAAGCAGTGTTGTGAATTGTATTCCTGATGATGGAATGGCAATTCTTTAATGTGTGTAATTAAATAGATTTTAGGATACAAATCAATACATAAGCTAATACTGGAACAATGGAGTGTTGACAAGATTTTGAAAATATCAAAAACTCCACTGATGCACCAAGTCCTAATAAAGGCAACCTCAATCAAGGCAGAGAACCAGGCTACATATTGTAAAATACTTTTCTATTTATTCACATTTTGATTGAGCGCTTTCATATCCACAAACAGGTAACATCATCAGAATCTGGATGACATCATATCCTATTCCATTTTATAACCCCTCCCCACAGTTTATTGGATGTTTCCCATCTTATACCAACAATAAAATCTCCTACTGAGTAGTATTAGAAAACATATGCTATAGTCAGTTGACATATTATGTTTGTGAGTAAATAAAAAAAAAATCACTAAGTAATTATTTAATACTACTGTGTATAACATGCATATAACAATAACTACAATGGTACAACATAAAGTGCGTATATTTAAAATATGCATACTTCTAAAAACTATTACATCCATGTCAAAATATTTTCATATCAAAAATGTTTTTACTTTTTACTTTTTTTTTGTTTTTTTTTGTTTTTACTTTTTATTATTGTATCATTTATCTGACAGTGTTATTTATTCAAATAGTATTTGCTTTGAGTTTGAAAATATAAAATATGAGATAATTTGAGTGGCTGAGGAAGAAACAGAAACAGAGGCAGAGGACTGTAGATCTGAAGGCAGATGCATTAATAACATTGAGACATCTATTAGTGAATTGCTACAGCAGTGAGCAAAAAGTGTTAAATAGGACAAATATGGAAATTTACTTGGCCAAAAGATAGGTAAAGAGGATACAGGGAAGTTTAAGAGACTTTCTGTGACTTTCCAAAATTATTACTCATAAACTGTAACATCTGTGCAAAATGTTTTATCGGGGTATCTCAGAGTCACTTTTTTTTAAACATGTGACAAACTTAGTTTTGGAAAAGTTGCTAAGTAGTATTAGATATAATTACAATTAAAATGGTTACTGATACAAATTTTCAAAGGAAAGTCACTCTGAGTTCCTTTAATCTGCCTAGATACTTTAAAAGTAAGAAATACTCAATTCATTATTTCATGGATGGGAGATGGCATTTATATAAAAAATTCAATATTCAAATGTTATACCAAACAGGTATAAGTTGGAAAACATGAAATTACATGGTCCTCTTAAAAGACTATATTTGCTCAGATGAACAATTTGAAAACAACTCCAGAGGAAACATGTTGATCTGATGTTGCAGTATAATATATACAGGATATACAGGAAAGTTCTATAGTACTTTTTAGGCAAATTTTTGAGGAAGCCTGTACTGAACTTCAATAAAACTCTAGATATGCAATCAAATAATTTGCTAATATGCTTACTTGAAATGGTGTTAAGAAGAAATGTAGCATTAAATGAAATTAAGTGGGTTGGCAAACTTCTTGAGGCCAAGCAAACGGATGTACCCAGGGAAATCTGATGTATCAGTCTCTCCATCTATCTAGCTGTCTGAATGTATTACATATATGTGTATCTAAATCTGTGTGTGTGTGTGTGTGTGTGTGTGTGTGTGTGTGTGTGTGCGTGTGTGTGTGTGTATGTTGATTAGTAAATTCTGAATCAAAGAATGTCAATCATTTACTTGACTACATCAATAGGTGAAAAATTATTACAATCCTCAAAACATTCTTTGAAGGAAGCAAACCTCCTTACCTCTTCCACATCTTCTACTACTGATATATATCCATCAGTCCACAATCCCTTTTTCCCATTTTTTGCACACAGGTTCAGCGTGTCATTTCAAAAGCTACAGTTATCCAGAACGAAGGTTCACAGTGCTGAGTTTTATCAAAATAGCCAATAATTGACATTCACAAATTCAACCATAAAATCTTGATTTTGCAAACCTTGACTCAATGCATGCAAAATGTAAACATAATTTTTGCAGTGGGGCAGGCCCCCCCACTGTACCCCCATGCAGGGAGTTGCACTCCCACACACCCTGCTAATTATGTATACTAACTCAGAGATTGCACAGTGTCAGAGAAAGGGCATATTTCCCATCCCCAAGAATTATGCAATCTCACACAACTATCAACCATCTCAGTAGTCAACCAAGTTTTGTTGACTAAACAGATGTTGACAAAAGGGAGATATGAGGATATTCATTCCCCCTCTCTCTCACACACACACACACACACACACACACACACATGTGTATATATATATTAATATATATATATATATATATATATATATATATATGTATATTAATATATATATATATATATATATATATATATATATATTTATATATACACATATATATGGTTCTACTTCATATAATCAAAAGCTCATAACATCTAATTGCAAAACAGCGAGACCAAAACTCAAAACATCTAAAACTCATAACCGCGAATCTCAAAACACTCAAAATTACAAAGCAACTATAAATACCATCCCATAGAATTTTTACTATGTTTATGCAGGGGGGCAAGCCCCCCTGCACCCCCATGTGGGGGGCTCTGCCCCCCACAACCCCGTAAATTAAATAAACGAACTCCAAGGTTGCACTACAATGGGGGAAAAAGTTAATTTCCTAACCCCACTGTAGTGCGACCTTGGAGTTGGTATATTTCATTTATGGGGGTGCAGGGGCTTGCCCCCCTGCATAAACATAGTAAACAGTGTGTGGGATGTTATTTATATTTGCTTTGTAGTTTTCAGTGTTATAAGATTCAATGTTATGAGTTTTAGATGTTTTCAGTTTTCGATCATTTGGTCTCGCTGCTTTGCAATTAGATGGTATGAGCTTTCGATAATATGAAGTGGAACCATATATATATATATATATATATATATATATATATATATATATATATATATCTATGGTTCCACTTCATATCATTGAATTATCATTTCATCGAATTTCAAATCATCGAGACCAAATTGTCGAAAACTCATTTCATCGAAAACTCATTTCATCGAATCGCAAATCATTGAAAACTATAAAGCAACTAAAAATAACATCCCAGACACTGTTTACTATGTTTATGCAGGGGGGGCAAGCCCCCCTGCACCCCCCATGTGGGGGGCTCCGCCCCCACACCCCTCGTAATTAAATATACCAACTCCCAAGGTCGCACTACAGTGGGGTTAGGAAATTACCTTTTTCCCCCACTGTAGTGCGACCTTGGAGTTGGTATATTTATTTAGGGGGGTGCAGGGGGGCTTGCCCCCCTGCATAAATGTAGTAAAAACTTTGTGGAATGTTATTTGTAGTTGCTTCATACTTTTCAATGATTTGAGATTCGATGATATGAGTTTTCGATGAAATGAGTTTTCGACGATTTGGTCTCGATGATTTGAAATTCAATGAAATGATAATTCGATGATATGAAGTGGAACCATATATATATATATATATATATATATATATATATATATATATATATATATAAAATTTGTATATATAATATATATTATATATGTGTGTGTGTATGTATATATGTATATATATATATATATATATATATATATATATATATATATATTTATTTATGGGTGTACCTAAATAATCTCAACAGCATAAGATTTACAATAAAAAGAACAACAGAAAAATATCTGTCAATTTCTAAAGACAAAATACTGACAAAATTTGAAATTATACTAGGAGGTTTTGTTCCTTTTCCCCAGTATTTTGAGACCTTGGAGTTGGTATATATAATTAGCAGGGGGTGGTAGGGTTGCATCCTCCCACATGGGGACTGCAAGGGGGGGCTTCTCAGAATTTGTGTGACACAATAGATAGTTTAAAGTTAGCCATTCTATTGAAATCCATTTGACCGAATTGATGTCTAAACCACCAGTGTACTAACTGCTGAATTTTGTCAAGTTGCAGTTGGTCAGTTTATGTTTTGACAATTGCAACTGATTAACTGGGTTTGCAGTTTGACTGGTGTTGTGCAACCATGGAGTTAATACTTACAAGTAAGGGAGGTATGGAAAGCAAATCCCACCACCCCAAAGGTGTGGAGGTATATTCCCTCCATGTAAAATGTTAGGTTAGATAAGACTGTGGTGCAGATGGCTCACTGACATGTTGCTTGCATTTAACTGGAAAAAAACAGCCACTGTGTTATTTGGCTCACATTAAAAAATTGACTAGAATTACTGAACAAAAATACCTTGATATAACCTTCAATCATGTCATCACCTTTCTAAATCATGCAAAATATCACAAAAGTCCCTATCAGCTAATTTAGATAAGCTTATAAATCCTCTCACCTTCTCCATTTTGAATCCAGAAAAGCTTTAGCGTTATAAATGATAATGCCGAGATTAGTGCAGAGTGGTAGGCAGTATTTTAAACTTGACACAAAACACTCATAATCTGTAGGTAATAGCAAATAAGATCTGTAGATTTACTACCCTAGCAAACTCAAGAAAACATCCTCACTTCTCACTAGAACAGGCCAGGTAGATGCCAATAACTGTCTGGGCAACTCTCCTAATTAACTGTCTCACTAAACTGCTTCTACTGCCCTCCCCCAGCACATAAACTGCATCTGACAAACCAGCTAATCCCTATGCTGAGCATCAGATACCAAAATATCCCGCTCGAGGTTTTATTTCACAAAAGCAGTAGGTGATCAAGACCTCTCAAAGCTGGTACCTACTACATGGATCTCCCTACCCCAAAATATCTAGACGCAATAGAAATTATGTACATTAAAAAAAAAGACAAATAGGTCAAATTTCTTAAAAAGGAATGTAAATATCACTTTTCTGACACAGGCTATGTATGATGTCTACCTACTAACCTCTTTACTTCTTACATCAGTGAGTGTACCGGGGCAATTATGTACTTGGATACATGTATGATACTTGTTAAGAATGAGTAACCTTGCCTGCTACCCCATTTGTATTAAAGTACTTTTTCCTTCTGTAAAATAGTTTATTCCTCAGTTCTGTAAAGTGCTATATTCCTTCCTTTTGTAAAAAAATAAGGTTTCGATGTTTTATAAAATGCTTGTTGCTCTCTGTTCGCTGTACAGCACCAGCTACTTTGTGAAATGTTTCTATGTTCTGTAAAGCGCTTGTTACTCTCTATTCAATTGACAGTGCCAATTGGTTTGCATAATGTTTCTCCATTTTATAAAGTGCTTGTTACTGTTTATTCATTGTACGGTACCAATTGGTTTGTAACTATCTCTACCTTTTTATCATTTAGTATTTGTGCTAAGAACTTCTTGTCTGTCAGTGTGTATCTCACACTCTTTGTATTGAATGCAATTATAGAATGATAACTGCATATTGAAATTTGTGACTACCTATCTTGTCTGGGTTATAGCTCAAAATGGACTGAGGAAAATACCACCAGCCCAGTTAAGGTGTTAAGTAAATTAATTACATAAATAAATCCAACAAACAGACATTCCTCATTTCGAGTCTTAAAAAGTCCATGTTACATACTATTCCAAATTGAAAGGGTCTGTCACACATTCATTAAGATTTTTTTAAATAATATCGATGGTAAATAATACAGAATTATATAAATTCATAAAATAACTTTTTGTAAGTGTAAATGTACACATTGTAAGCATGCTACAAGCTTTTGTATATGATGCTGCTAATAAGCTGGTAGCAACTGTTCTGCAGTTTTCCTATTTCTTTTATATAATGAGACTTAGTTTGCAACATTATGAGAAAAGAAAATTGAGAGTTATGTGGTCTTTATTGGCATATCTTCAATTTCATTCCCAGAGGACAAAGTGCAAGAAGGCATTTTGAATCAACATTGCAGCGCAATATATTTGCAGTTGATCAAAGACTATGCATGCTGACAATACCATTGTTAATATACAACTCTTCCCTTTCTAAAACGCCAAATACTTATTTTATTACATTGTTAATATCTTCCATTATATGCCCACATTTGATAAGTAAAACTAACATTGATAGTGTTAATCTTTATAAAGTCTGTTGAGTCCAAGTCGGGTAACACCTATTTTTAGCAAACATCTTCTCCAGTTACTGGACTCTGTGGAAGAAGTAGGTGGTTATGCAATGAGCATCATAGTTTGAGTATATTGCATAGAGGTCATAGACCACATGAATTCAGGATTTAAATTCCAGAAATAAATCATATACCCAAACCAAGTAGCTAATGTATTCTTAAAAACAGTTAATAAGCTATTCTGCCTAACACATGGAGGCAGCCTATTCTTGGGTGTAGTAATGGCAAGAGATAGAAAGTTAGCTTTGCCATCTTACATTTAGCAAATTGGAAAGTATATTTACATCCTCTAGATGATTTATTCATCTGAAACATATCAGTGTTCAATAAGAGCATATCTGTTTGTATCAGTAATGATAGTGGTTCTGGCTGAGGAACAAGAATGGAATAACACGTGAACTGGACTGTCCCTCACTTCTGCTCATCTCTGATTTTTCTCAGCTGATCAGTATGGTACTGTCAATGATGCCAGGAGCCAGCTTAACTTTTCAGATCACATGTCCCATCTGCTCTTTAAAGTACTAGCAGGAACACATATATAAGCTCCTCTGTAACTGTGAGGACGGACCACCTGTCCAGTGATAAAGCTATGTGGAGCCTTTTGTACTGTCCTATGGTCTTGCTTCATTTGCTAGTCTTGGACAGTCTGTTGAAGGTACATCAACAACCAGTTAAATCTAAAATGAAGAGGGCTTCTGACAAGGCTGGCGTCTGGCTATAGTTAGCATGGATGGCTTTCTGGTATGCAAGCAGTAAATTTGCTACATTTAGCTAAAGGGTATATGTTTTATTTAACATCACCTGGAGTGCTTGTTCAAGTCTTTGTATAAACCTCCATTAATCTATCAGTTGCTGAATGCAAAAGAGGCAAATATATGTTGAATGCCAATTTTATGAAGAATGTGTGGACATTAGCTTTCATAAACGGTTTACTTTCAAAATATCAATCACCCCTCGTCGAATGTTCATACTGTCAACTCCTTTATGCGAAATCCGTTATGGCGATTTCTCAGAATATCAAAAAAACACCAAACTTCAACATTTCTTACCACTCCTCACCTAAAAACAAGTGCTACCATGGGTCAAAAAGGGGACAAGATTTTGCGGTTCGGAATATCAGTGTTTGACATTATCAACAGTCACAGTTTGGAGTTCGCGTTAGTGGTGTCAATGAGGGGTGATCGAAATTTTGATTGTAAGGTGTCAGAAACTGAGAGCCATTATACTTACTAGTTGCTGTGACATTTTTTTTTTTTCAAAAATATCTCTTAGTACATAATACTATTCCAGAAGTACTACAATTTATTGTAAAGGTTTCTAGTCATTTAGATCATGGTCAACTAATGTAAAACATGTTGTCCCTATAAATGGCCTGGCAAACTCAACATGAGTTTGTGTCCAGGATGATGTTAAGTATGCAGTGGGTACATATTCTCTATCATTCTGGGCTCTCTACGAGACAATACAATTAATTGCCAGCTGTTCTATCTATTGCTCACTCCTTGGCAACCACACCTAATTTCTAGCTATTGGCTTAATTTTTGCTATTCCACAATGAACATGATAAATATCTTAAAGCACTTTGGTATGTAGTACAGTGATTATAATAACCCATAACAACTGCATTACACATGTGGTATTCTACAAACAAATAGTGTTTTTTTTTAGCAAAGGTAATATCACATTGATCCATCTCTGCAAACACTGAATAAACCTCATAGCCTCGTTTGTTATTATTGCTGCTGTGGTTTTATTCTTTGAAGTCACATAGTGTCTGTATCTCAGTTCTAGATTATCTTAGCCTGTAAGTAGCTCTGTATGTACTAAGCCGATGTTTCTTATTTCTGTTCTATATATTTCTGTATGTCATGTTATGTTTGTACTGCACTTAATTTCAGTTGTACTGTGGATAATTCTCACTCACAAGCTAAATCTGAAAATAGTATATTAGGATCAGTTATCTATCTCTGTGAACATATCAATAGATATGTAAGATAAGTTCACCTTGTTTCAGATAATAGCTAGTATAAATTTATTTTGAGCTGTCCAGACATTTTGTTTTGTAACATATACTTGTGATAAAACCTTATCACATCTAGTTTCTGCTTTTGCAATATTTTCTGTAATTAGCAGACTCTTAGATTTCACTTAAGGAAGGTTTATCCAGTGCTTTCTCTGATTTATGTTTTATCACATACAGTCTGTACTAGCACTTGAAATAAACAACCATTGGCATTTGCATGACCTGCAGTACATTTATACTTTCATTTGTACTAGAGCTGGCTTGTAGTCATCATGGAGTTATTAGAGATTATTATTCTAGCATGTTATCTGTAGAAGGTAAATGGGAGAAACATGAGAAAGTTATCCAGGGGTGATTTAGGGATGTAGAAGTGCCTAAGGTAATGTTGGAACATGAATTTGCACTGATGGCTGCCATTACTGTGGAGGAACTCTTACAAGTAAAGGAAGGGCAGGCATAGCATAAGGTAAATGTCAAGGTGCTGTTGGCCTACCAATAGAAATTTGATAACAGAACAAAGATAAAGTGGTTCTATATTTGATAAGAATATTTAATTGTATCCTTACTACAAGACTGATTCCCCAATCTTCAGTCTTCAGTCAATAAAAGGAAGCTGCTTTAGTGGCCATGTAAAAGATGGAATGTACCAAAATATGCCATCTTCATATAGGCTAGTAACAATACTCAACCATAATTACAAGTCATTGCTGTTTGACTAGATAAATGTATGCTGACATTAATTGATAACGATTAGTGTATTTTTTTGGACAGTACTAGACAGCTGGCGATAAAGTAAAACCAGAGTGATTAATGAAGGAGGCACAGCAGCATGAAGATGATTAAAAAAATAGTTTATGTGCAAAACAGGCACTGAATAGAGTCAAATAGTATTGCTGGATGATAGTCCTGTTAGTCTATGGATGTACACAAGGTTCTGTAGAATTAATTATTGCATTTTATTTCACAAGTTGGATAAAAATTCATGGAGGTTTTTCACTTCCCTTGAAAGTATCAGATTTAACTTGTGAATGGAGTTCATTGTTGCTCATTTTATTTGCTTTATACTTGGTGCCACTAGTTGCAGTGATGCATAACTCTGTCATACCCACTTGTAATGATACAAAAAGCTGTCTCAAGGGGTATGTGGTAAGAAACCAAGAACTAGACATATCTTTATTTGCAGATAGTATGCTGATATATTTGACAAGACTCTGAGCAGGATTTTAATATTTGTTTTGTCATACCTGTAGAAATTTGGTAGTTGTTTTTAATATATATGATTAATAAAACCAAAACAAGTGTGGTGTTTATACATTACTTACCAACTTGAAAGTTGATATAAGAATATGAGGTTTTAGAGAAAATTTCACATATTAATTTGTAAGGAGTGGGTCTGGAGAAATTTACAAGGAGTTGATGAGAAGCTAAAATCTGATTTATTTATTTATTCTTTGTTGACCAGGTTAGTCCCACTAGGCTAGTAGCCTCTTTTCAGTGGAGACCCAAAGTGGTATTTATACTATTAGGAGAAATTTGGCCATAGAATTGGGGAACTGCCCCTTATCATTGCTGCAAGTAGGACACATTTTGTAGAAGCACTTCCTGTTTCTGTTCCAGGCTTGGAGGCAGCCCAGAGAAACAGGAAGGCAGATGGGGAAAGAAGGAGATGATGGACTGGTGAAAGCAATGATGGAGGTAACAAATACTAAGACCAGAGAATGTGTACAGGATTCTGCTGAGATATTTCAGAGAAATCTGTCTGATGGAGATAGAGTCGGGAGGGTTCCATGATGATTGACTTAAAGAAGTGGTGGTGCAGAGTGAGCCAGAAAATGAAGGAGATGTTTCCTGGGAGCACATTATGGAGAAAATGCAAGAGGAGGATACAGAGACAATCTTGAAGAATAGTCATGAGATGGCAAAGAAGACGTATGTAGAGAAAGTAAAAGAAGACAAAAATGGAGTAGCAGAAAAGAAGGCAGAGGAAAATGAAAAACAGAAGAGTGTGGGAGAATTTAAGAGACCGTCTGGTTAAGAGCATTTATTCATAATAATAAGGAGATATTTTGTGAAATTATATTTGAACTTTGTTTTCAATGGAAAATTTTCTTGGAGAATATGAAAAAAGACTGTAACTCATGGAATCTTTATGTGATAAAATCATTAAACAGTTAAACAATAAAGAAAATGCATGTACAATTTCAAACAGAGGTAGAAAGGTAGACTTTGAAAGGATATGTGAAAACTTTATGTAAAGAAGTACTGGACATTACAAAAGTTTATGACAAAGGGGGTGACTAGGGTTGAAATATTGTGTTAAAATAGAAAGAGAAACAATTGTACATATACCAAACATGATAATTGTAAAGGGGAAAAAGGCTACTGGGGACAACCCAAAACATTTTTGTGAAAAAGGACACTTGACAAGTAACTATGACACAGGACAATGTTATATTTGTGGGGAAATGGGATATGATGAAAAAATGTGAAATTAAATGTTATAAATGTAACAGAATTGGACATTTATGGATGGACTTCAAACATAAAAATAATAGTAAAGAAAAAGAAAGAGAAGAAAATGAACAATGAGAAGAAATTTTAGAAGTAGAAACAGAAAAGAAAAAAACATAATAATGAGGACATGGAAGAAGGTTCTGAAATAAGTGATGAGGAAAAAAATTGGGAGGTAGCAAGAAGGAAAAAGGAATTCTGTTGGTAAAAGGATAAAAACAGAAAATGAAAATTTAAATGGATAAGTATAAAAGAAAAAAGAAAGGGTTTACATGTTTGACTCACAGACACAAGGTATAGTGTTTTATTTTCACCTTTGGGAGGAAATTTGGCTAGACTTAGAATGGCCTGTTAAGAAAGCTAGTCTGCTAATTAGCTATGAACGTATAAAACCATAAATATGAGGAAAAGGGAACATGAACCTTTTAGAGTGCTTTCTGTAAATATGAATAGTATTAAGAATATAGTAAGAAGAATTGTGATTTTGCAGTGGTGCAATACATGTGATGTAGATGCAATTATATTAGCAGACACAATATTTTTAAATGAAGAACAACTGCAAACAGAGAAATTATGTGGAGGAAAGATAATATGGAATTTTGGAAATGAGAGATGTTCTGGAATAGCCATATTCTGTAGAAATACAGTAAAGATGTTAGATGTAAGTTTAGAAAAAAATGGGAAGATTAACCATTACAGATTTAAAATGTAAAAAACAAGTATATAGAATTATATTATCTGCTTATATTAATTGTAAAGAAAGGGAAAGTTATTTCATAAGATATAAGACTGTAGTAATAAATATGAATATTATAATAACCAGAAACTTTAATTGGGATTTAAGAGGCAAACACAAAAAGAAAGGAAATGATATAAAAAATGTTAGAAGTTATAAGATGTGGTAAGTTAAAACTTTGGGCCAAGGATTCATGGACTTAGAAAGGGGTAGGTATAGAACAGAAATAGATTATTTTTATAGTATCAGAAGGTTTAGTTATAGGAGAAGGGAGTAGTTGAAACAGAACTTTATAATCATCTTGCAATATAGCTAAAGATAAAGGGAAACAAGGAATATATATAAAGTAGGCAAAGAAATAAAAAGGATAACTGAAAAAGCATGAAATGAAGAAAATAGATTAGTAATACAGTGATGAAAGGAGCATATTACTATGAGAACATAGAATTTGATTTGAGCAGTGGATGGTATTTAAGGAAAAGATGTTCTTTTACAATGGCAATATGATGAGAAAAGTAGAGAAACATATAAAAGAATACATGTTGGAAGATTTAGAACATAATGATAGAAAGTACTTTGACAAAGAAAAAATTATATGAAAGAAATCAAGAAAAATACAAGAAGTGCTATATGAGGAAAGATATTTTTAAAAAGAGAAGTAGTAATAAGTTACTTAAGCAGATAAGTAAATGAAAATGATAGTGTGAGAGAAATAAAAAATGTATAAATGAAAAAGATGAATGATTAACAGTAAAAGTTTATAAATATAGGTATGATAAATGTTGGGTATGGTAAAAAAGAGTAAAAGAGAAAAAAAGAGTGTATAAACAGAAATAAAATGTTATCAAGAAAACTTTTTTTTGTGGAAAATAAAAACTGATTATACAGAAAAAGATAGAAAAGTATGGTAGACAAATGTAACGATAAAACATTACTATGTAAAACAATGGGAAAATCTAACAGATGAAAAACAAATAAAGATATAAAAATAAGAAGCAAAATGGTGTAATCAGAAAGGAGAATGTCAAGATTGCTTTTGTGGCAACTGGTAACATAAATTCCCAGCAAAAGGAAATATTGTCAAGAAAAAGAAAGTAAGTACGGACATGTGTTTCTGAAATGTAAAATAATAAAGAGGTTATGGGGAAAGTATGTAAAGATTTTTTCACAGATATAAAAGAAGTGGATAAAATAAACATGGATATGGTTAAATATGGATATTATGAGAATAGATGTAAAGAATGTGTTAAAAGCATAGATATAAAAGTTATTTTTTGCTATATGGGTGATACACAGTAAAAGAATACACAATATTATGTTAAATGGTAAGTGAATTTTAGCAACAATATTAAGTAAAATCAGATTGTGATTATAGAAAAAAGGAGTGGGAGTCTAATAGGGATGGACGTTTAGTATAACTGTGAAGAAAATTATGAATGCGTGTAAACAAATTTGCATATATGTATATTTGTACATTTGTAAATTGTAAAGATTTTGTAAATAAAATTTCATTTTGTATATAAATAAAGAATCCCCTACTCTTTTCAATAGATGCCATGGGATTTTTTCCGTCCATCTGAACTACCACAAATTCAAGCAGATGGGGCCTTGGTTTAATAGCTCATCTGAAGGACAGCACACTCAGGAGTGCAGCACTCCTCTTATGCTGCATTGCAGTGTCAACAGTTTATCTATCTAGTGTGGGAATAGAACCCACAGCCTTCTATACCAAGAGCAAGCATGCTACCTGTTCCACCACTGATACTGTCAATAGAATGTCTACCAGAAAAAGGCTACAAGCCTCATCATCTGGGCAAGACTGTGTTTCACCAACCAGCCCATGGCCTGGTTCTCTTCTTAGGATTGGTGCTAATATTTTGCTTCTGGTGAGAGAAGAAGCAAAGGAGTATTGTATCCCAACAGAATGAAGCTGTGCTGAGACCAACATAAGTAGTAGCCAGGCAGTAGCCATTCATACGACTCCTCTCTTTTCATCATTATTGACAAGCTAATTCTTTATTTTTCAGTAAGTACTGCTTGAGTTCTTTCTAACTTCAGAATATCTGCCTAAGTACTTGACCCTTAAATTTTCAGGGTCTACGTATTAGTTTCCTCTCAAGTATTAGGCAGTGCTCTATACAGACTAAGACACAATGAGTGATGTTTTTCCTGTAAAAGGAATATATAAGGAAAGAGCTCCAGTACTTAATAATATTGACCATCCCTCCTGGCATGTCTAAAGGTTAGTTCCCTGTGCTTTCTTCTATTAACCTGGTGAACTTTATCATTCTGAGGCAGTGTAGCAACTGCCTCATGTACACAGACAACCCTCTCCCCCTACCTCTCAACACTCAGACTTGTGAGAGATGCACTTATATAGCCAAATTGGAAGCCATATACTCTCAAACCAAGACCAGAATAGCTGGTCAAGAAGAGAAGGTCAACACCTACACCACACCACGTGCAGCAAATAGCCCTCCAGAACATCTACCATCAAAGCTCTCACATAAAAACACAAACCACACACCCACCTTCGTGGAGGCTCTCAATAGAAATCTACCCAAACAGCAGAGACCTCCAAGGCAGAAGTGCACTCAACCACCAGAACACAGCACAAACCACAAGACACATAGCTCTCCTACACAGTGTGCCCCTCAGCCTAACTCCCTAAGGCAAAACAGCTTGCCCAATAGACTAATCATAGGTGACTCAATAGTGAGGCAATCTGATCAGGTATGGCCCTAGCCCTGAGCAGCATCCTACCATCACCCAGAATGATACTGAAGTACAAGCAGAAAATGATTGACTTCAACAATTGGCTAAGTTACTAGTGTCATTCTAAGGGGATCTAGTATCTGTCTGCTTGGGATGACACGATTGACAGACCTTGATGCTTTGCCAGAGATGGCCTACATCTGTCACCCCTGAGTTTCTGGATACTGGCTAAGGCTCTTGCCACCCCTTTAGTGCCTTTTTAGGCAATGTTCCAAAGACCAAATTACCACTGTAACAGCTATAAATAAATGCAATCTGAGGGTCATGCTGCTCAACACTAGAAGTCTAAATCTCAAGATGCAGTTGCTCGAAGCACTCTTCAAAATGCAGAACATTGACATTTGTGCTGTAATGGAGACCTGGTTTAAAGCAGCAGAAAGTACCCCTGCACTACCAGGCTATAACTCATTCCACACCTTTCGGCCCAGAACATGGACAGAAGCTCCAAAGGTGGTGGTGTCTCCATATTCATAAAGGGGATGCACACCTCCAGACTAGTAGCCAGCATAATGCATCTGAGATACTTCAGGTACAACTAACATTGGGTAAGACAGTGATTCAGGTCTTAGTTTCCTATAGGTCCCCAACCACATTGCAGACTCTTACTCCACATTCCTAAGCACCCTGGAAACTATTAGGGTCCAACCCAACACTCTCATATTAGGTGACTTCAACTACCCCTCCATCAACTGGGAAAATTACTCATGCACTATTACACTGACCCAACTCTTCCTGGAATTCATCAATTCCAATGGCCTCGAGCAGCGCATTCTTACCCCCACCAGAGGAAGCAACATCCTTGACCTGGTTATTACTAACATGGGAAACCATTGCTCTACACCAATAATCAATTCCTCCCTGGTTAGATCCGACCACAAACTAATCACCATGGAAATCCACATCTCACCCAAACCCCACACAAAAGTAACCGCCATGAAAAACTTCTCCAAAGCTGACTTTGGGCTCCTAAAACAGAGGTGGCTAACTTCATGGCACCCATGTCAATGGAAAATAGATGCATGACTGCCGAATCATACACCAGTGCACTGTACGAACACATGCATAAAAGCATGGAAGTAGCCATATCCAACAGAACCAAAATGCTATCCTCAAAAAAAAGGAAGCCAATCTGGTAGTCCCCTGCCATTACTAAACTCTACAACAGAAGGAAGAAACTGTTGCAGAAAAAGGTGAAGTCCCAGGAATGGAAAAACTCCCTTATTAGCCTCAACAAAAAGTTGAGATCCCTCATCAAAACCTCTAAAGCCAGCTATGAGGGCAGAATTGCAGCAGACACTAAAAACAACCACAAAGCCTTCTATAGTTATATCAAGAATCTCCACAGCAATACCCAGGTTTGCTCTGATTTACTGCACAATGGTATCTCCTATACTGAGCCAACAGATATTGCCAACATACTGGCCAACCGACTCAGAGCCAACTTTAGCCCCCAAAGCACCAATCACAATACCAGAGGGATGCCAGGTACCCAGCATTACTGAAGCACATGTTAAAGCTGCATTGTCCAAGGTCAAGAATACAGCTTCCATGGGACCTGATAATATCCCTGACTGTGTTCTACATGAACTACAAAGTGAACTGGCATCACATCTGTGTGCCCTGTTCAATCACAGCCTCACCTCAGGCTTTGTCCCTACCGAATGGTGCACTTCTACAGTCATCCCTCTCTAAAAGGGGAGTGACTACAGACCCTGGGAATTGTCGCCCCATTAGCCTGATGAGTCTGATATGTAAGGCTATGGAGTGCATCATCATGGACCTAATTAACATGGATATAGGGAATCTCCAAACTCTAGATCCCACACAATTTGATTTTGTGAAAGGTAGGTCATGCCTCCTCAACCTGGATGACTTTTTTGAGTCAGTCACCAGAGCTGTGGATGAGGGCAAAGCAGTTCATACAGCTCACCTCGATCTGGCCAAGGCCTTTGACACCATTCCACACTCAGGAATTATTGATAAACTCACCAAACTAGGCATCAACCCCTATATCACTAGGTGGGTTGCAAATTGGCTCACAGATAGAACCCTCAGTGTGAAAGTAGCGGACTAGTCAGACTGCTGACCAGTCATGAGTGGAGTCCCACAGGGATTGGTCCTGAGTCCTCTCTTGTTTGGCATCTACTTCTCAGAAGTCCAGGCCAACGGGAAGGAACTCTGGCTGACAAAGTTCGCAGATGACTGAAAGCCGGGAGCCATTATTAACTCCCCAAGTGATGCAGGCATCCTACAGAAAGGCCTCACTGAGACCAATGACAGATGTCAAAACCATGGCCTTAAGCTTAATGCCAAAACATGCATCATAATCCCCTTTGAGAAAAGCTCAGTTCCCACTAATTATCACAGTGATGAGAGTCCATCAGAAAGTCCTTCTGTGTGGCATATCTCATTACCAAGGGTTTTGCATCCAGAAGGAAAGAGGTCATCATCTGTCTCTACTGTTCCCTCATTAGGCCAATCATCAAGTATAATGCCCCATTTGGCATGTACCTCATCAGATACATGCAACAGCTGGAAAGGCCACAAAAGTACCTCACAAAGAGGATCCTAGGCCTTAAACACATGTCCTACATGGACAGACTCAAAAAAACTCCAGCTATTCTCTGTCTCATATAGTCTACTAAGAGGCGATCTCTGCTTGACTTACAAAGCCATGTCTGACCCAGCTCTATTAGAAATGCTACATCTAAAGAAATCCAAATCCCTCTGTACCACAAGCTTCAGAGACCTCAACCTCATTACCACAGTCAACAGAACATGCTGTAGGGACAGGTTTGTAACCCAGAGACTGCCCATGCTCTGGAATAGACTTCCCATTCATGTCAAGCAGAGCACCTCACTGGCCCTCTTCAAGAGAAATCTTGGTGAGTGGATGGGAAATAGAAAGTTCACTTCAGGGATCACTCCAGTGGGTCTACTTGACAGAGGCATTGAGAACTAACGTTGAGCAGCACGATGCCAGGGCACATCTATGGGCTAGGCTTGTAAAGGCTCCAGGGCCATTAGCCTAGTACACACCTATGAATCTATGTCGAAAGCTGTAGGCCTGGATTTAGATGAGAAATTACAAGTACTAGATTTCTTTGGTTTATCTTTAATGATATACATGTTTCATTCCTTACTAAGAGATATCCTGAGCAACTTATTGAAATTACTCAGCAGTATGATGCTTGCTTTTATCCAGGGCAGTAGAAAGCCTAGCTTGTCATGGGAAAATGGCATTTAGAAAAAAAGTTGATATGAGTATTTGCAACACATATTTAGATCATGATGCAGTCCAAATTATATTCCTGTACCAGCTCCTGATAAGAATCTATGAAGCTAAACGGAGAAAGGATTGGTATAAGCGGTACTTGTGTGGATGCATTTACAAGCATCTCTGTGTTTGGAGGAGTGAGTGTTCTTAGACTATGAACATGTATCAGTGACCATAAAATGGATATTATGCTCTTAAGTCATAAATTCGATACTGGATATGGCAGTAGATGTGTCACAGATGAAGGGGTTTAAGGTTGTGGAATGAAAGGCTCACTAGCTTGACTTACTTGGGAACACGTGAGATGTGGAGAAGCTAGAATCAAGCAAGACAAAATCTTGGTTTAAATAATTCTTTGAAATTGGATTTTGTAGAGTTGTTAGGCACTGCATGATCTTTGGGTATAAATAAGCTATTTTTGGAAGGCAGCACCCATACTGATTTCATTGTTAATAGAGCCCAGGAGTGACCCACTGAGTACTAAAAGATTAGGAAGGAGTAAATATAGAACATTCATTGAGTGAGAAAGAGGAAGAAAGAGGGAGAGAGGAAGCTAAGAAATAATGTAATGGACAAAAAGTGACAAAGGTGGGTAAACAGTATAGAAGAAGAATTGTATTATAAAAGCTGGGGATGTACGTCAGCTGTTGGGGTATGCTACAAAGTCCTAGAAATTTAGAACTTTTCCTCAGAAATGTTTGCACCTTTTTACATGCCAGTAAGGTTACAAAGAATGTTCCCACAGGAAAATCAGTTGTTGAGGTATGACTCTGCATGAAAGAGACATGAGATCACATTTTTTTTCATCACAAAGCTAAATACATGCAAACTGTTGCTGTAACATTTACTGGAAGAGGTATTTGGTAAGTTGGTTGCCCTTACTAGATCATTAATGCTACTGCAATGTGATAAATTACTAGAATTAATAAATGCAAATTAATGTACAGAAAGTTATAACTAAAACATAGAAATTGAAAACTGAACTATTTGTGATATAATAGAGATTGTTGATAAAGTGAAAAAGATGCAGAGTAGAATAGCGAAAAAATATTCCTAGTACAAAATTGATTATTGAATTTATTTAGCTTAGCTTCCACGGCTTTTATAATACGGTTTAAAATTGTTTGCAATGAGAGTTACTATAATATACACAAATTTTGTTATCTTTGAGAATTTATAGGTCAAATGACTACTGAGGGACAATGTTTGTCAGCCTGGCAGTGTGCTGAGCAAGAAAGACATGCGAGGCTGGTTGTCTGCCTAAAGTAAAGGAATGGAACAAGCAAAATGTGTACAAAGGAACTGCTGCCTTCTGAATATAGCACACTGATGATATTAATCAGTAGAATGGATCACAATTTAATATAGCTGTAATGTTGTATATAAAAGAATTGTGTGTCATTTAGTATTATTTACAAATATTTAAATTGTAATTGTTGTTAAGACTGGGCTGCAAGTGCACATATACAGTTAAGTTGTGATGTAAACAAATGAGAGCTTAGATAAAAATGTATTTATTATTTATTTATTTCATGTTTTTTAACTGGGAAAGTACAACTGGGTATAAGCCCATTTTCAGCAGAGACCTTGGGGAAACGCCCCAAACAGAATAAGGATTGTTACAGATAACAAATTATACAATACATAAGCTCAAACAGTAGTGGTACATACAAAGATAACATGGTATAAAGATGGCAGGGGAAGGAATCAGCAAGGTATAATGCAGGAGCAGAGCCAAAAATTGGATAGGTGAGATTTGAGGAGAAATTTGAACTGCAGGTGATTTGGTGTGGTAAGTATGTTTTGGGGGACTAAGTTCCATGTTCTGGCAATGCAGTTGGAGTAATGAGGTTTGCCAGAAAAGTTGTTTACTTTTTAGACTTGCAAAAGGAATTTGTCAGAAGATCTTAGTATTACTTTATAAGACTGGGGTTGAAGTAGGTTGCATAGTGCAGGACATCTGTCTGGGAGGTAAAGTATGCAATAGACCATAATGCAGTGATGGCGAACCTATGACATGTGAGTCAAAGCTGACATGCCACAACATTTGGGGTGACACACCAGCATTCCCCAACAACTGAGTTACCAAAGAAACTGCTTTTGGATTTGTTGCTTGTGTGAAGTGCATTGAATTATTTTGTGCCAGGAGCCAGTTCAACAACACTGCTGCAGAGGTAAGGAAGTTATTAACCTTAAAGACTATTTCTGTATACTTTCTTGATAGAATCTCTAAAAGGGCAGTGCTGACATTGTTTTCTCTTTGTGGTTACACTTCTGCAAAGGGCAAGTAGTCTGCATTTCTAGGAGTGTGCTATTTTACATTCCTCTCAACTGCCCCTCTTAATCCCTGCTAAAACTGGCAATGTTTTACACTTAATAATGACAATAATTAGATTTATAGACTCATTTTACTTCAGGAAATGTATATTAATTCATGTTCAGTTTTTCTGTCAGTGTCTCATATTAATAGTATTAGTAGTTTAAAACTGCCCATGTCTCTTATTTCTAGATTTGTCCCCGATTCTGTTGAGATTTATCCCTGATGCATTGATAGCCATGCTGTTTTATTTTTTTTTTATTTATTTTTTGTTGGAGGGATGACACGCAAGCAGAGTCAAGTTAGGCATTTTCCGAATTTTTGCCACACCGAACCCAAAAGGTTTGCCATCACTGCCATAATGTGTTGGGTGTATGTGAGGTAATTGGGGAGATCAAGCCAGTTTAGTTGTCATAGGGCAGTACAGTGATGGGATCCATGAGGAGAGTCGGTGGCGAAAATCTGGCAATTTTGTTGTAGCAGGCATCTAGTTTTGCCAGGTCTGTTTTGTACAGCTTAGTGAAAATGGGTAAGGCATAAAAAAGAGTAAACATTAGGTGTGTCCTGGCAATAGATTATCTTTTGGAGTTGGTGAGGAAGGGTTTGACTGGGTAGAGAGAGCCTAACTTAATGTGAACTTTTTTATAGTTAGGGTAATGTGTTTGTCAAATCTCAACTTATCAATTGTAGCACCAAGAAGCTTAGTGTGAGAAAAGGGTTAAATTTTTGTGTTATTAGAAGAATGTTTAATGAAGGAGAACAGGAGGTCTGAAGATATGTTGTGTGACAAAATCATAAGTTTAGTTTTATTGGGAATAAAGATTAACTGAGCATTAGAAAGCCAAGAGTCTACCACTGTAATGGACATTTGGTTTATTTCTTGAAGTTTAAAAAGAGTGGGGACTATGCATATGAGTGTGGAGTCATCAGCATATTGTATTATAGTGGCCTGGTGGGTGGCAGAGTGAAACTTATTGGTGAAGATGGAAAATAGGAGGGGAACTAAAATGGATCCTTGTTAGACATCTAATGGGACAGGGAGTAGAGAAGAGAGTTTATGTTGCCATTTTACAGCCTGCTGACAGTCAGATAAGTAATTGTGGAAGCATGTAAGGGCAGAGTGGCTTAGTTTAAGGGATATAAGTTTATTGAGGAGTTTCTGATAGGAGATGGTCTCAAAAGCTTTGGACATGTCAAGGAAAATAGAGGAGACTAGATGGCCATTGTTTCTGAAATGGTTAATAGAGCTTGTGAAGCTTAAGAGAACTGTAGTAGTACTGTGGTTGGGTCTAAAGCCATGCTGGGAATTAGTTAGAGGGTTACTGGAAATTAAGTAAGGCATGAGTTGGGAATGGATACATTTCTCTAGAAATTTAAATAGTGGAGATAAGATGGCAATAGGCCTATAATTGGAGAAGTCAGTAGAGGTACCACCTTTATGAAATGGGGTGATACAGGAAATTTTCCAAATCTTGGGAATGCACTATTCTGTTATGGAGCAATTGATTAAAAATAGAGATTGGGTAAGAGATTATGTGAGCAGCTAGCTTGGCATATTCAGAAGGGAGACTATCAGCAGCAAGAGGAGTAGGCCCACGTTTATTAAGTGTTTTTTTTATGATGCTGTTTTTTTACAGTTTTGAGGGAAAAGGTATGGGAAGTATTGTCAGGAACTGTGGGAATGGTTAGAGGAGTATTGTTGTTGGCTTCAGTTAGGTTTAGTATAGAGTTTGTAAAGTAGATGTTAAATTGCCTAGCTATACTGTCTGAAGAATTTGTATGGTTAGGTGTTGGGGTTTTGGGTTTATCTGGCTTTAACAGTTGATAAAAGCCCAGAATTTTTTAGGATTGTTTTTGGTATTTTTGCTGGGTTGAAATGTAATTTTTTATTGTTTTTGACGTGTTCCTTGGCTTTGTATCTTAGATAACATAAGGGAGGTTTGGGTTTTGTTGGACAGGTATTGAGCCCAGGCTTTGTCTCTGCTTTGAGTAATAGTTTAGTTTCTTTTGTCAGCAGGGAACATAGTTTGTCCTGATTCTAATGGTTCTAGAAGGTGCTAAGCTATTTAGGATGTCTGGAAATGTGTTACTGAAGCATGATATGACAGAGTTCAGTGGGTATGATAATAGTGGGGATCAATTGCATTGTTGTACTGTAGTTAAGAATGTTTGGGGTGAAAAGTGGTTTTTATTGCATATCTGATTGTAGTGTTCTTGGTGATGTGTTGGCATTATCTAACCAAGTAAGTGGGTAGGTGGCTACTGACACAATCTGGAAGGAAACCTGGGTGGTAGGTGTGTGATGATTTGTTGGTTAATATCCAGTATAGTATTGAATGTCTATTAGTTGTTTTAACCACTCTAGCTCAAGATTATATAAGCTGGGAGAATCCATAAAGGTGCATGAAATTTGATGGGTTGTCAGTGGAACAAGTAATCCAGTCTGTGTTAAATTTACCCATAACTATAGTTTCTTGGGAAAATGTAAGAGATGTCCAGTGCAGAAAGTCCTTAATTATGGCAACATTGTTTCCAGGTGGGATGTTGATAGTTATTATAAGCTATTATAATTATATTTTTGTAGTTTATTACAAGTTTGGTAAATAGCAGTTCTAGGTTATTGAATTTTGGAGGGTTAGGTTCAAGGAGTTGAAGGATGAGAGTATTTTTCTAGGTGATTGCTATGCCTTCATCCTGTTTGTTTAGTATATCCATTCTGTGGATGTTGTAGCCTTGGGTTAGTATTTCACTATCCCTTATGTTGGGATTTAGCCAGGTTTCTATCACGACTGCTATGTCAGAAGCATAGAGGGAGAGAGTCCCATGAAATTCATGTATTTTATTGGATAGACCCCTGAGGTTCATTTTTATAAGAAAGTTTGATTTATTGGGTGTATGAATGATATTAATGTTAGTATTTGTATGGGGAAGTGTGTTTGGTTCCAGTGGATTGTTCTTGGGACCTGGCTTTGGGTGGATGTCTCCCCCAAGTTTGATGTTAGTGTTTAGATGAATAATGGGGTTAGGATGTTTGAGGGCAAGTTCAGTATGTTTACAAAGAAGTTGAAGTGAGGTATGTTCATGAGTGTATCTGTATATGTGACCTGCTAGATTAGTGATGGTGAAGAGGCTAGGTATTATAACATAGCATGTGAGTTTGGTATGGTGTGTTGAAGGGATTGAATGTGTAGGGGAGGGGGGAGAAGGAGATAGTGTTGATAGGAAGTTAGAGTAGAAGTTAAGAGCAGAAGAGATAGTAGAGTTGTGTGGTAGAGCAGCACGATGGGGTGAGGAGAAGACAATTGAAGGATATTAGGGGATAAGGAAACCTGGAGAGAAGGAGTCTTGGTTGGGCAAAAGTGAAGTATCAAGTAGAGGGAAAAAAAGTAAGATAAGGAAAAGTGAGTTTAGTTGGAGATTGATAAGCAGAAAAAAGAGTGAGAGGAGAAAGGAAGAGTAGAGGAAGGAGAGAGCACTTAAAAGTTCTTAAATGCAGGAAAATAAAACAAAACAAAACAAAAAAGCTCAGAAATCAGCAACAATTGCCTGCATCCAAAATACAACAGAAAATTATTTATCTGCTATAGAAAAACTACCGCTTGTTGTATGAAGCTAAAACTAGACCAAAAGCTGTAACAATGGGGAAATGAGAATACTCACAGACACGTGCATAAGCAGACTTTCAACAAGTATTGCTCATAGTCAGGTAATCAGTTTGCGCTCAGTAAATTACCAAACTAAGAACTCCTTTAAGACAGCAGCTTTCTGGCACAACAGCTGGGCCTACTAATGCCTCTCAATTCCTTTGGCCAAATAATCTGACAAAAAAGGGGGTCATAAATCACCTCCAGTCACTTGATAGTCGCAACAATCACAGTCTGCAGACCTTTATTTATTTGTGGGTACCCAATAATTCAATAAAGTTACTGTCTGGTTTCATGAAATGGGTCAAAACTTAGTTGACCAGACATGCAACTCCCAAGGGTATGAACATACAATTACTCGATCAAAGCACATTAATTTTCTGTGGATTTAATTTTTTACTTTCCAAAATTGGATTTTTATAGTGATATTTTAGAAGAAATTTTGCAAAAGTCAATGTCCTGAGGTTTAAGAAACACATATCCTAAGGAAGGACCCAACTTATGACTGAGACTGTAAGTGCAGCCTAGAAGTAGGCAAAGACCACTCACTAGTTACTAACACATTATGGTATAATTTTACATTGCAAGTATAAGCCGATCTACAAGCCATTGCTAGGCTGTCTAGGAACTTGTATTTCATTTTTTTTCACTCTGTATCCAAGGTCAGCTGATAAAATATCAAATATACATTTAAATTTCAACAAGAAGTTCACTGGTCAAATATGGAAGGATAATTCATTCTAGGCTCTGACTACAGAAGCCTGAAATCATTTGATTTTACATTTTTTCATTCTGTTGTAAGACAGACGTCTTTACAACCGGTTCAATAATGGCATTTTATGAAGAGTGCTGACTGAGTTAATTCACTGGAAATGCACATCTGAAAGAAATTTGTGTGCCCCTTGGTCATAAGATTGTAGGCTACCTACTTTACTTTGTTTTCATTAATTATTATGTACATTATATATCTTGGTACTACCACTCGTGTATTCCCTTTATGCTTATATAATTGCCTTTGTTTGACAAAGAATAGTTATTGTGGTTTACTACTGATTTGTTATCTACTGTTGAGATCTATTGCTGATTTAGTGACATACAAAATTAATCCTTTTGAACTTCATTTCATACTGGTAAGCATGCTTTTTGAACATTTCCCTCTGGTATTCTTGTATAAGTTGTATCTGCATAGTAGAATTCATCTAGTTAATAAAGTCAAGTAAAAATAGTTATCCACTAGCCTTAAAGGAGATTGTAAAAGTTTTTAATACTATAATTAAGGATGCTTTTTCTTATTTAAGTAGATGTTCCATAATAATCAGTGGAAGCTAATAATAATAATAATAATAATAATAATAATAATAATAATAATAATAATAATAATAATAATAATAATAATAATAATAATAATAATAATAATAATAATAATAATAACAATAACAATAATAATAATAATAACAATAATAATAATAACAATAACAATAATAATAACAATAATAATAACAATAATAATAATAATAATAACAATAACAATAATAATAATAATAATAACAATAATAATAATAACAATAACAACAATAATAATAATAATAATGATGATGCAATTCAGTATGGGCTGATCTTGTGTCAGATATGCTGTATTTATGTTCACACTAATTGTTGGATTTTTTTCCATCTAGGGCAATCTGATAGCTCCCTTGTCTCAGTTACAGTCCAAGCTGAAAGGGTATAATGAAAAAAAGTGCCAGCAACAAATGAAGATATCAGAAGTCACAGTAAGTCAAGTTTATTTTTTCATTTTGTTTGAAAATTGTTTCTTTTTTTTTAATATAACCTCACTTTTTTCAGGCCAGTGCCAGAAGTTTACAGTTGCACATTACCTCAGAATTTGCCAAGCTTCATGAGTTTCTCCAGCATAAGGAAGAAAAACTGATTCAACAGCTGAATGAGGAAGAAACAGGAATTGTGAAACTGATGGAAGAAAACCTGAGAAAATTAAAGGAGGATATTAATGCCATTCAGATTTCAATCTCTAATATTCAGCTACAGCTGCAGCAACAGGATGAACTGACCTTTTTAAAGGTAAATTTATATTTGTTTTCATGAGATCCCATGAATGTTGCTGTGATAGTGAAGCCCTTGTAAAATTATCACTTTGATTTAGCATGCATTACAAATGATGTCTGTATAATAAAACTTTACAAAAAGTTGGTGCTACTAATATATTTCATTATATGTAGAGTATATATTTCAAAGGATTCACTTTATAATCTCTAAATACTGAAATCTCAAATTTCAGTATCTCGAGACTATAAAGCCGAACATTCGCAATATTCAAACCCCAAAAGCACGAAATTCAAAATTATGACTTTTAAATACACCCTCCACCACACAAACAAACATACATACACCTTCCTCCACACACTACAAGAAACGAACAGAATACACAAACACAATAATACAAATACACACACCTACCCTACATTTAGGCAGGGGAACGAGCCCCCCCTGCACCCCCAATGTGGGGGCTGTGCCCCCACACCCCCGCTACTTATATATACTAACTCCAAGGTCGCACTAAAAAGACAAAGACACTAAACCCACCACTACATACTCTAAATTCCCCTTGCACAAACACACACCACATACGTACAAACACCACCACTCTCAACACTTACACACTCACACTCTAACCTACCTACCCTAACCTACACCTGAAACTCCCCAACACACTCATACACTCACATCTCCACCCAAAACCCTTAAAAAAAGCACTTACCTGAATGTCCACATGTATCCACACAGTGGCAGGCAAACCAAATCCCACAGCACACCACATCTTACAAACACAGCAAATCCCACGTACCGAGCTACCACAACCGTGAATTCAAGAACTCAAATTCGATCAAGTGCAGTTTTGCTCAGCTGCACTTTCAGCATTTTCATCTCTAGATACTGAAATTTAAGATTTCAATATTTCGAGATAGTGAAGTGCTTCCAATTTACAATATGAAAGAAACACTCACATCATCACACAAATTAAAAAGTGTGCAGTACACTCATACATACATACATACCATGAAGTCTAAGACTGGCATACACACCAACCGAACAGTGCACAGCATACTTTCCTAGCATGTACGTAAGATAAAGAACAATATATTAACATTGTACATATCTAACTTTAACATTTTTTCAAATTTAAAAATTTCATATATATATATATATATATATATGTATATATATATTTGTTATTCTATATGTAACTTTGGTGCATGTTATATCACTGTGGGAATCTGAGTTTTTTTACTGTGCTCACAGTCATTTTCAGGTCAATGTTTTCATATGCTTCCTTTATATGATATTCATTTATTATGTACATCTTACATCCTTATGTCTAACTCATAAGAAGATCATAGTATGTATTAATGGTAAGAATATATAGTCTTATTTGACTGATCAGTAAAATAACTACAGACACACATGACTAAGAAATGCTTTGGCAAATCTCTGAATTAGAAATGGGACCCTATAACAGAATTTTACATGTTACATGTAACAGAATTGAGTCAGAACTGAAATGCTGCAGTCTCACAATAAGAATAATTTTAACCAGGTTAATTACAGTTTACAACTGAACATTTTCGGGACTGTCCTCAAACTACTTATTGTTCTTATTTTTTTAATACCTTTAGATGAATTTCTGTGTAAGTGATGGTTTGACATATTCTTTTGAAATTTTCAGGAAATGTTACCTGTATAGTTGTCTATTAAAATTACTACACTGTGGGTGTTCTTGTAAAGGCAGATGAGTAGCTTTTCTTGAATCTTAATAAAAATAATTTTAGTGTTACTTTTTTGTACTGCAGTTTATAAAAACAAAGGAAAATAACATTTCTATACAGCTATACATATTTGGTTTAAAGCTAAAGTCACAAAACAATACAGAAGTTTTTATAATTTTAATATATCTTAATTTGAACAGAAATCACACCTACATTTTTATGTTAAACATACTGTTTTGTAAACATTACAATTTGTTAGTTTCTCACAACTATTCTAAAATGAATTTAACTGGCATTCTCATGCTGGCATATCAAAATTTTTTAAAGATGGTAATAAAGACACATGAATGATAAACCGTATGTAACATAATGCACATGCTAATTGCAGTTACGCAAGACACACAGCAAAATCTCAAACAAATGCATGCAAGCCTGAAAATCGAAAATGTTATGTATATTTACTGTAACATTAAAATGACAGAAAATGTCCTTAAACTATTTTTTTCTGAGACGTAAGTATAAGAACACTAATCATATAACTTGGATAAATACTGAGTTTATCAACCTGAAAAAAGTCATATTTATAGGCCTTGTTGAGAATGAAATGGAAATTAAATAAGGTTGCTAGATGCTTATGCATTTCTACTAGTGGAAACTAGAAATATAGATCTGTAGTTCTGAAACCATGTGGAATTTTCAAACATATTCCTCAGAAAAGAATATCATAATGCTTAATTACAGAAAGACATAACTGATAACTTGAGGTATGAAGACATACACACTTCTTTAATGTCAAGTAATTTATGTCTCTGGAGAAGCAAGAATAAATCCAGTAACAGAAAAAAAAAACTTTTCCTAGAAAAATTCACATTTTTTAGTTTGGTGCAATAACTTAGTACACATATAATCTTGACAAGATTTTTTTATTTTTAATATAATAAAACATAGTGCAAAGTATTTTCACCAAAGCTTTAGCTAGCCTACAACTGATATCCACCTAATAACCAACACGAAACAGATGAACAACACCGGAAAAGTAGGAGCCGAACCAAGCCCAAGTGAAAATAACAACTGTTTATTAAAACAAATAAACCAATTTAAAAACAATTAAGTGCTTTTGTCCATTATCATACAGACGTCTTCAGAATCAGTTGACAAGTGTAAACACTAACTTTTAAATAACCCTCCACAAAAATCACCTGATAAAATCAACCAATAGCATCTGATGCTATTAGCTTAGACCACGTATTACAAATGATCATAAACAAGTAATGTTATTAAATAAAAAATAAAAAAATTATTTGGTTAATTAACCCTATAAAAATACACAAAAAATTTAATTAAACTATATAAGAGTTCAACCTTAATATACTGGCAATAGAGACATGATCGTTTAGTCCAGGCTTATGTGTCGCTTCAGCCTAACCTGCCATTGTAACTCACATGCTTCTATCAAGTCTTCCAACCCTCTTTAGCACTTTGGCCATGACTGCAATTGCAACATCAGCCTTCATTTCAGTATTCTGGTACTGCAATACACTATTGGTAACTGTCAGTCACGCACCATAACACATTGTTCCAGGCAACTGCCCTATTCACCCCACCCTACAGCCGCTTCTGAGTTTCACTCTCATATTGGCCACAGGTCATATAATCCCTCAGTTAAAAGTCTAGTGCAGTATTTCAGTAAAATGCGATATTGGGTATCTACGTATAAAATAACTTATGTAATTTACCCTTTGGGAGTTCCTAATAAAAACTGCAAAGAATTATATTAGTGCACACAGGTATAAAATTCATTTAACAGTACAGTTATGCACACAAGGATTTTACTGTAGCTTAACAATGAATATGGCAACAACACATTTAAGTCTGATCAATTTGAGATATGCTGAATGAAAAATGTATAAGGTGCATATTTTCATGATAAATATATATATGAAGTTTACTTCTCATGCAATAACAACTTAGTACACTTTATTCTGGAAAGTAGGTTAACTTGCATTCTGATTACAAATCATATAACACCATAGTAGAAACTTGGTGGAGTGCATCATTTCAGAATCTGATGCTGAAAGGTCTTTGAAATGCCGCATTGTTTGTTTTTCTATAATATATTTTTACAGTTCTTTTTTCAGAAATTTTAGTATCATTTTCAGGGAGTTATGGTAGGATGCTGTATTATAAAATAAACTTTAAAGGTACAATTGTACCACATGGACTTTAATACAACTCAACATATGCCTTCTTCATAAAATTACAAGTTATTTTTGCAGCTTAGAACATTACATCTAATTCATAGTTCATAGCTATTGGAATTTATCTATTAAATGGTGCTGCATAATTAACAAATGCCTTGTCCATCTCAAAATAGAAAAATGTATTCCAGTAACAGAACTCTGTATAATACACATATCAGAGCTGAATTTGGCTACAGCTCTTTGGTGACTTCAAATCGTATAGTGTGAAGCATAGTATTGGAAATGAAAAATGTATGTTTTTCATGGGAAATGTATATTATATTTACATTTGATGTGATTATAGCTTAGTACACATATATCCTGGGCAACACTTTCACTTGCATGTTGATCAAAAGCAAGTTGTATAACACCCATAAACACACCAGAAGCAGGTTGGGATGGCCGGATTTCAAACTATTGTAGAGGAAGGTATTTGAAATTCTGCAATAGGTAACTATGTGTACAAAACTAGAACATCTACATGTCAGTAAAAAGTAACCTGACAATGTGATACTATTGGAAACAATTTTACCACAAGACAGCTGCTGGAATGATTTGTATATTTACCAGTTCTAGTGCAGATTGCAGTTGTACAAGCTGTCATTCACCTCTTGTGGATGGTCTTTCTTTTCCATATTATTATATCACTGTGGAGTGAAACTATATAAGTAAGAAGGGTGTGGGGGTAAATTCTCCCATATGAGGGTATTTTACCCACAGTTTTGGTGCACACATTTTTCATCGAGTTTGACTTGTTCTTTCAAGGACACTTAGTGTATCTCTAAAAGACCACATTTCAGTTTGTCTTTAATAATTTTTTTAAATAAAACTTTAAAAGGTTAATAGCAATAACTGTGATGCCCCACCACTGGCAACAGTAATCAAGGAGCCTCACTCTTCACAACTAGCACCAGTGGGAGATGTACACTGGGAGAATGACAAGTATGCACACAGTATTTCCAGATGCAGCTCTCTGCATCAAGTGCAGTTTCCCTCAAGAGCACACAGAGACTACAGTCAGTGTGGGGCTGGTTTCTCCCTCTTTCTCCAGATCCCCAGTAGGACTCTCCACTGGCACAGCTATAGGGTTAAAGTCTCAGTTAAGTGAACAAGCCAAGACCTCTAGCACCTTCTCTGTCCAACCAGTTTTTCATGTCCCTGCCCAAGTAGCTGACACACACATACACACACACACACACACACACACGCACACGCACACGCACACGCACACACACACACACACACACACACACACACACACACACACACACACACACACACACACACTTTGAGGTTTGATTTATATACAAACACATACACACACACACACACACACACACACACACACACACACACACACACACACACACACACACACACACACACACACACACACACACACACACACACACCTGGGAAAGGTTGGAACAGGTTCACTAGCTATGCCCCTTTTGCTGAGACTGTAAGGTAGTTATCACTGCCACCAGTCATGCCCTTATCAGCTACTATAAGGCCCTTAACAAAGGGTGTCCAATCTTACTGTGCAATGTTACTGTTAACACAAATGGTAGGTTGACCAAGAACAAGGCTGTTAGGAGTGGCCCACAGTGTCACCAAATACATATGCAAGATCTCTCAGAACTTAAATATGTTTCACAAATATCAGCTACAATGAAAGGTTTAAATATATTTAATAATAAATAATAAAAGAAGAAAATACTCAGTAAATAATCACAGTTACATCAGAGTTCAAAATCACAGGAAATATTTTAAACAACATTGCAGGACAGTCTCAATTAAATAAAGAAACCATCTAAGCTATACTTCACTATATTCCTGATTGTATCAAGAGAAATTACTGCACCCTAGTTAACTTACTTACAGACCAAGCAAAACAGGTGTGGTGAGTCGATCTTCTTGTCAGGTGAAAGACAAAATACAAAATGCCCAGTATCTCTCTCAGAGAGTTCTTAAATTAATATCCCAGTATCCCTCCTTAAACATAATAATAACAGCACCAGCATTGCTGTTCTGACAGTATCTTTCCTTAAACATAATACAACAGCACCAGCATTGCTGCTATACTGACCATATCCTTCCTTAAACATAATAGGAACAGCATCAGCATTGCTGCTTTATTGACAGAATCCTTCCATAAGTGTAACAGCAACAGCAAGCTCCCTCAATACTGCTCAACTATTCCTGATTTTGTAGAATGCCCCTGATTCTACCTTATGTTTTTGCCATGTCTCTCTTAAAATTTTTGATTTTCTGGTAAATCGCTAAGGATCACAGTTAGTCAGGGATGCCAGCATTAAAGTTTAATACTACTTATGATTCAGAAAATACATGCTGATGCAAGATCTGTTGTTCTTTTAACATTATATTTGGATTAGAGTAATATTTTAAAAAAATGACCATGATTTTGGGTCTTTGTTCCCTTTATTTTTTTAGATTTGTCACTGATTGTTGACCAAAACATCATAGGTTCATAGATTAGTACTAAACTAACTGCCCTTGCGAGCCATTTTAAGCCTAGCCAGTTATCCCTTGTGAGACTCAAACGCTGCACTTTGTGTTGGTAAGGCAAACACCTTAACCATTAGGCCTCCCTCCCAACCATGGAAAGATATGGCAACAACCATAACTATTTTAAATCATTTTGCACCAGTTTACAGGTTCAGCTTTGCCACTTTGCCACAGATTTTTTTATAGTGTTTACTGATCATTCATTTAAGATCATAAATGTCATTCAGTGTTCTATAGCCCAACATTGGGGCTAATGCAATAACTCTTGTTCTTTGACAGTAGTCCCCCCTCCAACCCACACACACTGAAGTCCAGGTAGTTTGGACCTAATGGAGAATAAGCTGCACACCAATAGAGAATACACATATATGGATTCCCTTCAAAACAACAAATTACCATAATGTTGACTTGCATATCACCAAGACGATTTCTACAAAAATTTAATTGAATGAACCCGTAAACAGTGTATATCACCTCTGGAAAACTAACCACTTGGCCACCATGGTGAACCTTGCCCTTTTCTCCACTGTAGTGTGATCTCAGAGTTGGTATGTTTATTTAGGGGGGTGTCGAAGGCAAAGTGCCCCACTTTGGTGGGTTTAATTTGTTTCAGATTGTGTTTTACTTATTGGTGGCCAGTTTGGTTAGCTTCCTGGAGGTAAAAATTGCCATTCTAGGGTTCGTTCATTTAAATTTTTGGTGACTTCGCTTCGTTGTTACTTGAGTTGATATCATGGTAATTCTTTGTTTTGACATAGATCTATATATGTATATATATATATATATATATATATATATATATATATATATACACACACACACACACACACACACACACACACACACACACACACATACATACATATAGATAGATATAGATATATAGATTTATATAGATATAGATATATAGACAGATAGATAGTGAAGAAGCAAAAAAAAGTGAAAGCAAACTGCCAAGTTGCTTCAACATTCAGCTTCACCAGTTTAGCAGGACAATTGGCGCAGCCATAAAAATAAATCTTGTGCACATTAATTGTGGTTGGGAATGGATTGAAGCAACAGGTGGGCGATCATACCCAGACTGTTTGAAAATAATACCTTACAAGAAGTCCTAACTTTAAAAGAGCAAAAATAGGTTTAGCAGTTTCTTATAATGACAAATTTTAATGAAGATGATTAACGCATTTATCCAGAAACAGACTTGGCAGATCAGATTTTTTGATCTGACGAGATGCGCTTCTGAACTAAAGCACTAATAATAATGACTTCTTATATAGGCACTGTTGAGAACAAGAATTCTGTTAAGATTTTTAGTTAAACTGGGATTATGTAGCACAATATTAATTTCTCATTGTTTGAAAGAAGCAATACATTTACCCAGGCAGGAACTTTAGAATGACTGAGACTTTAATTGATATTAAAACCTTTACTTCTTGAGATGTTGATATTTTGTCAGGTAGTGATCATTGGGTGAAAAATTCCTTAAAAAGGACGTGTGTGTCTACATTTCTTTTAAACCTGTTTGTCCTGCCCCCCCCTCAAATAAATCACACCAAACACATAAAGCCATTTGATGACCTTTATTGCATATTATTGAATAAATAAACTTTACTCACAACAGAAATAACAACAATTATCTTCATCGATTACAATCTCAGGGCAACGTACCTACTCACCCTGGACAATTCATACCTCAGGACAGCATACCGACTCACCCTGTTACTTCCTCCACCAGGGTAGTGCACCTGCACACCCACCAATTTTAACTAGGCAGCGTACCTGCTCACCTCCTGCCAAACCAGCCATTAACCAATGAATTCTCCTTTATTCAAACAGCATCCAGCAGCTCACTTACTCCCCCATGCAATACAGGACCACCTTCCTTAGAGGGGGAACAGAAGAGGACAATCCTGGCTTGCTTCTCCACCTTACATTCCTCCAACTAAAATCAAAGGGAGGGTGGGTGGGACACCAACTCACGCCAAAATGTGCCTACTTCCTCTAAGCCCTATTACTTAACACTACTGTAGGTGCCTCCCTCCCATACATCACTTCCCTTAAGCTCCCCTTCCCTTTAACCCTTTATCAACTAAACCCAAGCCCTGCACACCAGCGTACCTACCAAAACACTCAAACCATTATCCTCAAACTATATCTCCCCACCCTCACTACCTGAAAGTGGGACCAGGACAAATTAGTTTGTCCCAAACTTCATTTATTTACTTTATTAAGAAGTGGTGTGAGGGATATTGGGCAATTGCAAACAAAGAAGCTAGTGTTTTACAATCATAGTAGGGTTGAATGGTCTATGTTAAAATAACTATCATGTGACCATTCATTTAGAATTGACATCCGTTGGGGGGTGATCATTATGTTAGGGGTGAAGTAAAATTTTGGTGTTGTTGAACAGTGATGATACACACAAGACCACTTCCAGCAATGAGATTGCTGTAGCTTATACAAGGATTGGTGTTTGGATGGATTTAATAGAAGGTTATATAGATGATAAATTGTGATGATCTGCTCACTGCAGTCTTTTTTGTGAACAGGTGGCTCTAAAATGGACGCTTGCAAAATGGATAGACAGTAAATTAGAAGGTATCAAAGTAAATCTTCATACATTTTGGTTAACTCTTGGCATTTTTTAGATGAAAAATGTGATATAGAATGTACTGTGGTAACCACTGATGTTAAAAAATCTTTTTACTGTGCTTCCTAATGATCTGGGTTTGCAGTGATTTAAGAACATTTTGTTATTACAGAAGAATTTAACAACCAAGGGCATTTAATTGTTGATGGAATATATGAACATTGTCATCGTATCTTTCGGCTTTTCCCGGTTAGGGGTCGCCACAGCGGAACTCCGGTCCGCTAATGATTGGCAGTAGATTTTTATGTACCGAGTTGCCAGCTCTGACGCACAACCTTCAACGAAGGTACGCCCATTCACGCATGTCTCCACACAGAAGATGCTCTAGCTGGGAATCGAACAGGACAACATCTTTCTGTGAGGCGACAACGCTACTGCAGCACCACCACTGCAATAGGAACATTGTACTTTCCAATAATTTCATCCAGTTTAAAGGCAAATGTTATCCCCAGCTTTTGGATGTGGTAATGAACATGGCATGCACCCTGATTTATGCCAACTTGGTACTCCTATATTGGGAGACTTTTTTTGTATTTTTCATTTCCTTTTTTATTTGTACTGTAAGTCTTTTTATAGGTCCTGGATGATTTTTTTTTAATTTTTATTTTACGGAGTGGTCCCCTGGAGTTTTTGCAATAATTTTTGTCATGGCTTAACACTTCTAATATTTTTTTTTAATTTACAGGCAAATGGTCTTTAGACAACATTGCATTTTTACAGGTATTTGCTTCTAAAGATTTTAGAAACAGTTGTTTCACTTCTTCAACTAGTTTTGAAAAAGAAACATTTTCAAATTCATACTTATACTTTGGAGAGTTGTCACCCATGCAAGCAAAAAAAATGAGCCTTGTCAAAGGTCAACGGTTGATTTCTGAATTTAAAGATTTTGTAAGTGAACTTGATCATTTGATTTCTTTATTTAGTGACAGGGGTTAGGCTAAAAGTTTGTAGGAAAATACAAATAAAGTAGTGTTGCTGGTGAAAGAGGTTAGATTTGCACCCATTCTTAATGTTGGTTTCATATTAGATAAACACAAGGGTAAAAAGCACCTTGGTGTTGAAGTGTAGTAGTTATGTGATGTCAGTTAAGAATATTATTTCAAGATAAGTGGGGGTTTGTTGGCACACTTTCATAGCATTAAAAGTAAAATTGGTGAAGACCCCCAGACTATTTATAGATAAGGTAAACATTTAAAGTAATTTTTTTGAAATGGGGTGAAAAATGTAACTGGTTTTAAATGGTTCAGTAACACACACATGTGGACACTGTTCCCAGTTACTATGTGGTAGATTTCCTAAAGCTAATTTTAACACATAATCTGTGGTATATATTGCTACATGCTGGGCATGTTTGGTATTTTATATAATACAAGACTGAAGGAACCTTTAGAGAAAGGATTTATGAACATGTGACTTAGATTAAAAAATATGATGACAAAAATGTTCTTAGTAAACATGACATGGCATGACATGCAAGGATTTAAAAAAAGATGTATGTTTTTTGTAATTGGTACACTTCAACCAACCAAGTTTGTAGGACAATGAAAAACTAGGTTGGAGAGCAAAGCACTTATGTAACAATTAAGACTAGATGCATGCACCTTTCCAGTTTTAAATTATAGTACTAACATTAACTGTTTGTTATGGAGGCATATGTCTAAGATTTAATGCTAACATTATGGCGCAGTGGATAATGTTTTCACCTCACAGCAAGAGGTTCCCAGTCTGATGCTCAACTGAGGTGCCTTCTTTGTGGAGCCTGTGTGTCCTGCCTGTATTCGCATGGGTTTCCACCTGGTGCTCTGGTTTCATCCCATATTCCCAAAACATGCAGTAGGTGAACTGGACACTCTAAATTGGCTGTGTGTGTGTGTGTGTGTGTGTGTGTGTGTGTGTGTGTGTGTGTGTGTGTGTGTGTCTGTGTCTGTGTGTGTGTGTGTAAACTGCCACAGCAGGGCTAGCCACCTGGCAGTGTAAACCTTGGATCTAAATATATTCACTGTTGAAGTGATACCCCGTCCCCATATGCAAAAATTGGGAAAATGGGTTGTGGATAGACGGATTAGGATCCATATTATTTAATTTCATATGATTTTATTATACATACATTTATGTTAGGTGTTTTAAAAACAAATCCTGATTCTTTTATTATAAGAGATTTGCATTTATTGATAATGTGTGATTTATTATCCATTGATTTTTTTTGTTACAGGTTATTTGTTTATGAATTATTTTGATATACCATATAAGGTTCTTTAATTACAATACATTTGAAATTCTTAATCAACCATGCAACTGCTTTCCCTATTTAAATGATGTATGTGTTTGGATTTTACTCTGATGTAGCCTTATTTTCTGAGACAAAAGCATTCAACAAATATCAGTCTGCTTAGTTTCTGATATCCTTGTATACATGTTATTCTTCTTGTATGATTTTTGGACAGTTTTGGAATTTACTAATTTGTGGTTTGATTACCTGAACTACAATCCCCACCCCAGAGTTAGGCGCACCCATCCACCATGCTTACACAATTAAGCTGTTTCAAACTCATCTCTTTTGGGCTATAGTCAGGATATTGTCTTTATGTACTAGTAGCATAGGCTAGCATTTAGACAACTTTGAGAGTAGACTCTTTTTTTTTTTTTTGCTCCAGTACATCACTTACCAGCACTGCTAATCAGGGCACCATGCCCACACTGGGTGCACCATCTATTCTGTCCAACCTCGGAGTTACTCTCTCTCATCCTGCTGAGGCTGTTCATAGATAGGCATGCTAGGTGTATTGTTGTTCACACCCATTGAGGGTTTTCTTTTATGTCCTACTTTCCAATAATTTCATCCAGTTTAAAGGCAGATGTTATCCCCAGCTTTTGGATGTGGTAATGAACATGGCATGCTCCCTGATTTATGCCAACTTGGTACTCCTGTATTGGGAGACTTTTTTTGTATTTTTCATTTCCTTTTTTTATTTGTACTGTAAGTCTTTTTGTAGGTCTTGGATGATTTTTTTTTTTTATTTTTATTTTACGGAGTGGTCCCCTAGAGTTTTTGCAATAATTTTTGTCATGGCTTAACACTTCTAATATTTTTTTTAATTTACAGGCAAATGGTCTTTAGACAACATTGCATTTTTAGAGGCATTTACTTCTAAAGATTTTAGAAACAGTTGTTTCACTTCTTCAACTACTTTTCAAAAAGAAACATTTTCAAATTCATACTTATACTTTGGAGAGTTGTCACCCATGCAAGCAAAAAAATGAGCCTTGTCAAAGGTCAACGGTTGATTTCTGAATTTAAAGATTTACTCATACCCCCACCCTTGTGATGCTGTGGTTTTGTCCAAGGGACGAACATGTAGTGGAGGCATTTCAGTGTATTGCCTTACATCTGCAGCATCTGACCCATGCCTGCCCCTTCCCCAGTGACATCCCCAGCCTCCACTATAGATCATTGCAGGAGACACTCATGTCACCACCCTCCAAAGCATGGCCATGCCCATCCCAATGAACCCAGATTGCCTGGGCCATTGTCATAGCTTTATCCCTCTAGGCCAATGGAGAGGTGACAGCCTTTTTGGCTGTATGAACTAAATTCCGAGGAGTGAGGCTTCAGTGCAGGTTGAGCCAGAATCTATCGTGTGCATTGAGGATTGGGCTTCCCTACCAGTGGATAAATTTGAAGTAGACATAGCTACCACTCTTGGTCACAGCTGAATGATTTGCAATTATTTTCCTTGATGTTTCTCAAACACTATGCTCGCTGGTGCTGTTTTTGTTACAGTGCAGACAGTGATTTACTTTTTTCCTCCTTTTGTCTTCAGTTGTGTCCAATCCAACAAGTTGGTATAAGGGGAATGTAGGGAACAAACTGTCCCACCACGGATGGTGTAAGGGGACTTTACCCCTTGCAAAAAATGCTTGTTATTGTGTTTTATTATATTTGTTATCTGGACAAAATTACAACAGCTTATATTTGTCCAGCTGTAGTGTTACCTAGAGAAAATTTGAGGAATCATCATAGAACCATCTTTCAGACAAATTCGTGCTGTTTTGCTGAAGTCACTTTCACTGAAAAATAAATAAATATGCAAACCTGAGAGGCACTATTTTAGGGTGTGTGACCCAACAGCTTATATTTGTCCAGCTGTAGTGTTACCTAGAGAAAATTTGAGGAATCATCATAGAACCATTTTTCAGACAAATTCGTGCTGTTTTGCTGAAGTCACTTTCACTGAAAAATAAATAAATATGCAAACCTGAGAGGCACTATTTTGGGGTGTGTGACCTAACAGCTTATATTTGTCCAGCTGTAATGTTACCTAGAGAAAATTTGAGGAATCATCATAGAACCATCTTTCAGACAAATTCGTGCTGTTTTGCTGAAGTCACTTTCACTGAAAAATAAATAAATATGCAAACCTGAGAGGCACTATTTTGGGGTGTGTGACCCAACAGCTTATATTTGTCCAGCTGTAGTGTTACCTAGAGAAAATTTGAGGAATTATCATAGAACCATCTTTCAGACAAATTTGTGCTGTTTTGCTGAAGTCACTTTCACTGAAAAATAAATAACTATGCAAACCCCCCACCCCCCCAAAGTTCCATTATAGGTTCATAGGTTAGTACTAAGCTAACTACTCTTGTGAGCCATTTTAAGCCTAGCCAATTATCCCTTGTGAGACTCAGACACTGCACCTTGTGTTTGTAAGGCAAACACCTTAACCATTAGGCCACCCTCCCAACCCCTTAAATATACAAACTTTACAGTCGCATAATCACAAGGAAGAGGATGACACCTTGTAAAAAAAAATTCTGCTGCAGCAAACACTGAATTATACTGTTGACTAAGAAGTAAATCTAATTCTATATTCCAGCAGAACTAAATAATTAAAATCAAAATTAGTTTGAAAACAAATGGGGGAGTGCACGTGTTTTTTTTAAGAAACTGACTGTTAGTGTTATTTATTCAGTTGTAGTTTTTTCTGTGAAACCGGCTTCAATGAAATGACATGGTCCCTTAAACAATGAGGATATACAATTTACCATTATGTTTAACTTTCTCAGCACAACAGTTATGCTTCCTTATTTTCTTAGTAGCTCTGTGGCTATGTTTCCCTATTTTTTCAGTTGAGGTGTTCTTGCAAGGCTCTTGAACTCCATGTGGGCTAATAAGGGCAGAAATAAATTTTGCATCTTTTCCACAGGACAGGAAAGCAAGTCAGTAATGCACCAACGTTTGTCTCTTGGCTGAGGTTTTGATTCATTTTGCCCCTACTAGTTGTGTGGCTGCTTCAACTGTACACTTTTGACCACTTGGCCTTGTTTCCAACTACTACTCCATTAACTGAGAGTTGTATACATTCTCAAATGTATCCCATAGATTTCTGGATTTCATCAATACAAACTTTCTGGACAAGTTAGTCCACACCTGAACCAGGGGTGATAAAATCTTGGACCTGGTCTTCACCAATGTGGAACAAATCTGCTCCCTATAAATTGTAACCTGTTCAATGGTCAGACTGAACGACACATCAGTCATATTCACCGTGAGACTCAAGCTGGAAGCATCCTCCAGTAGTACGGTATTCAGAGATTATACTAATGTTAATCTAAAAAAAACTGAGTGATGACCTGGCTAAATTTAGCATCACCTTCAATTTCAGTGACCTTTCCGCTTTTCTGAAGGCCTTTACCATTCTATGCACATGTGAATAGCTGCATAGATGCATCTGTCATCCACCACAGTAAATACAATGCCAAATTTAAAAATAAACTCCTATGGTGGAAACTAAATATAAACAAGCTATATAATAAAGGAAATTGCACATAAAAATAAATTTAACTCTCAAACTGAAAAAAAAGCTCCTGCTAAACTTAAGCAGAGATCTACAGACCATAATCAAATCAACCAAAGTTAGTTATAAAGTAAAAATAGCCATCCAGGCAAAGGATAACCACAAAACCTTCTTTGACTATGTTATAAACCTCAGAAGGACTGACCAACACTGCAAAAAGCTAATAGAAACTAATATCCCGTGGTCATACCCTGAAAGCATAGCCAATCTACTAACTATAACCCCACCCCCTTCTATATTCCCAGATCACATATCTACATCTACACACTCCCCTCAAATCTCCTATGAACAAGTCCTCAAGGCATTGTTCAAGGACAAGATCACTTCTTCTATGGGGCCATATAACATACTGGACTGCTTACTGACCAGCCTAAAACAAAACCTTTCAAATCCCCTACAGTAGTTATTCAATATCAGCCTTCAAAAGGCTTTGTGAGAGATGAATGGAAGACTGCAGATGTCATCCAGCTACACAAAAGTGATGCATCAGTGGACTTAATTAATTATAGATCCAGAGGTCTGACCAGTCTTAACTGTAAGTTTATGGAAAGGATCATTATGAAATTAACGTATATGAAAAAAGTAACCTACAGACTCTTGACCCAAGCCAGTTTGGACTTGTCAAGTGGAGATCCTGCCTACGTAACCTGGTTGACTTCTTTGATAAAGTCACTAAAGCAATGAATGAGTGTAAATTAGTACACAGCACATATCGTACCACACTCGGGTAGTGTGGATAAACTATCCCAAATAATGTTGCTCATTGGATAGCAAACTGGCTTATGATTAGAACCCAGGAAATTAAGATGGGCAGCTGTACCTCTTCTAAAACAACTGCCAATTGTGTACTCCAGGGTTCAGTCTCTGGGTCAGTCCACTGTGGCATTTATTTCTTGGACATAATCGTAATGTTAAGAGTTTACATCTGACCCAGTTTGGCAATCTTGGTGCCATAATAAACTCCACAGAGGATACAAAGATTATCCAAGAAGGTCTCTCCTAAACAACTATCTGGAGTCAAAACTGTAGACTAAAACTGAATGCTAAGACTTGTATGACAGCATTCCTCAATAAGCACAATGTCCCTTGTTAGTATCATGATGGCACCACACTCCTGAGAATTTATCTAGTAATTATGGACCTGAGAACTTATATGCAAACAACGAACTGTCCTTCAATCACTATTTTCCACTATTTGTAGAAAAATCCTTTTTCATTGCACAGCTTATTACTAAAGGGTATGGCGTCCAGGTAATCATTATTGAGTAAATGCCCCTTTCTGTATATACCTGTCCAAACATTTGATGCAACTTGAATGACCACATGGCCTTCCCATTAAGGAAATCAAGGGCCCAAGTCATAAAAACTATGTGGACTGTCTCAAAGCCTTGTCCCTCTTCTTGGTATCATACAGGCTACTGAGGTGTGATCTCTGCCTCACATACAGAGCCTTGATCACTGCTTCATGTACAGTGCCTCAACAGACCCTATGCTGTAAAATCTACTTTACATTTTCAAGTCTAATGGTGGTATAAACAGACACTCAAGAAAGCTCAGTCTTTTTTGCAATTTAAATAGAACATGTTAGATGGACATGTACATGTTCTGCCTGTCTCTGGGCTATTAGTATAAAACTTAAGGGCTAAAAATTTCATGGGACTGTATTTCTAGGCTTCTAAAAATCCTCATGGATCAATAGCCTAGTATGTATCCAAGGACCTTTGATGGGACTCAGTCACTCACTCACTCACTCACTCACTCACTCACTCACTCACTCACTCACTCACTCACTCACTCACTCACTCACTCACTCACTCACTCCTACTGCCAGGCCCTGGGGCAACTCAAGTGCCAATAGCCTAGAGGCATTCTTCCTTAAAGACTGGACCCATCTTGTATATGGTCATACTGAGGTATTTCTTGCAGTAACAGCAAAGTAAGGAACAACAGGTAAGCTGACAAAATTCTTAAATAAACAAATACATAACATTTCCAGGAAACAGTATAGAGCATTTAGCTCTCTACCTGGTCACCACCTGGTGGTTTTTGTAGCTTTCTGATACCATTTCTGCCAGCCTTCTGTCCAGCTGCACATATTTCAAAAATATATTTTTTAATATTAATGTTTTGTTTAGCTTTTAATGCGTGATACTTGGACTATGTAGGCATATGATAATAAGACATTGTAATTTTCCTTTTGCTGTTTTGAACATCCCTAACATTTATTAAGAAATGTATTTACCCATTTACAGCCAAAGACACCACTGAGAAACTCAGCCACATCACCCAGTAATGGTGGCAAACAACTTCCCCCATTAAGTAGACTTTCACCACATATCCCCAGTGAAAGTTTATGATAAACTATGTAGTCATCCAAACTGGTTTTAAAGGGTGTTAGTACCCTGCTTGATAGGTAAGGGCAGCCTACTCCAGACAAAGGGATACAGTGAGTTAGATATCTGTCATGCCATTTGGTGTTGTTGATGTGTCCATATAGGTTTTAGGTCTCTAGAACAGGTGTTTGGTTTCTCACTGGTTTTATTTAGGTGAAGGAGATCAAAATGCACTAAGCAGAGAGCACTTCTTAGGAGTCTGTATGATATTGACTACAGGGACATTGCATTAGTGTGTTAGAGAAAATAAGGATACTGAGACCTAAAGTGTCGTAATTTCAGTGACTAAAAGTTATTTTACTTAGTTGCAGTTAATAACTAACCAAATAAGTGTTTAATATGTTTGGAGCCCCATTTAATAAACTAAGCTGTAGTTTCATTTTTAAGAAAAAAAATGTTATCCTAAATAATATGGCAAATATCAGCTCCATATGGATGCTGTCATTGATCCCCCCCAGGTGTAAGCCACTGGATTAGAAGTTAATGTCATCAAACAATTAAGAAAATGTTATTACGAGCTATTAGAAAGAGATCTATCAGATATTGCACAATGTTTAATAAGAATAAATGTTGCACATATCAGGAAATGTACTAACAATCTGAAGGTCATTTGAGGCAGCCAGATGCATGCAATAGTGGAAAACATATTTTATAATTTTGAGGCAAATGTAAATATATTTCAATGTGAAAATTATGTTTACCAGTACCCTAAGGCTCTTGTTTATAATGCTGTCATCAAATGAACATAGATGCTACTGGAAATGGGTAAGATAATGTCAAGATGGCTGCAGCAGATTAAAATTGAGTTATATGAGTTTCTGTTGGAAGTCTAATTTAAGGAATATGAAAACTGAGTCTGCAGAAAATCATGACAAGACTGATGAAGGTATGAATATGAAGTAATGTGAAAATTCTGAAAAGATGTGCAAACTGGGAAGGTGTAATATGCAAACATTGTAAGTGAAACTATGCATGTGATATGAATCCAAACTCCCTTGCCTAACAGTGTGACTCTGAGCGAGTCACTTAACCAGATACTGCACCTAGACTGAATGTGAAAAAGGTCTGTAGATATCACTGCTCTACCCTGGAAAACAAACATAAATAAATAAGTAGTGGTGAAAGTAAAAAGTCTTGGACAGGAATTCCGTAAGCCTTACATGGAGCTAAACTCTGTATAAAAATAGTGCCATGGCCCGAACACGGAGATCGCAGCTTGTGCGATCCAGTAAACTAGGCTGGGGGCATGCATGAGCCTCCCAGCAATTGTAGGACATGGTCACCATGGAATAATTGTATTCACCTCATTTGCAAAACCATGCAAATGAGGTGAATTAGTGATTCAATAAGCAGACAGGCATCCGTGTAGGAGCTGTGTCTGCAGCAGAAATGTATTCGGTTACTAACTGTGTACATTTCTGCAAAAAAAAAAAAAAAAAAAAAAAAGGCGGGAGCATGACAAATCAAAAAAGGCATGTATTAGTAGTATTAGGCATGCCAATTGCCATGGACATTCATGACCATTGGCATGCCAAAGTGTTTAAAAAATATGAAAAATAAAAACTTTTTTTTCCAAATTCATCCTTTTAAGTGGAGCGCAGTGCGTAACAAACAAGATCGTGGAGAAAATAAAAAAAAAAGCAAAAGGACAATTTTTAGTGAAAGATGAATTTTGCCATTATAAGGGGCAGCAGGCAGACTCATAACATTAACAGGTAACAGTGGTAACTAAGGATAACGGCTCTGGTGTAGTGGTGTAACTAGGGACTTAGGCAGTGGGGTATGCAAATGAGCTAAATTTATTGAATAGCAAACTGGAAGACTGTGTTCGTGGGTACCTAATCATGTAGGAGTTATAGTGCAGTGGTGTAAGCAGGAGAAGCAGCTGACATGAAAAGGGTGTGTGTGTCATGCTTGGTGTAAGCACATTGGAGCGCTACATCTTTTGTTTGCTCTCAGCTAAGCACAGCTAAGCAAGGGGGTGTGTCTGAGGCTGCTTAGCTGTGCTTAGCTGAGTTAAGAAATGTTAAATGTGTTCATGTCCAGGGGGGGGATGCTTTTCAGCTCAGCAGTGTTTACACTAGCTAAAACAGTTTGCGTGGCGAGCCGCAGGGCTTAAACAGAATGGAAATGGGAAAAAAATAGAAATAGCAGAATAAAGGAAATGAAGTACAAATCACTAATACAGACTCTGCAACTCACAATGGAACATTCAAAGCCCTCAATAATATAGCTGGCAGGTGGCTGCAGGGCTTAAAAGGGGAGGAAATTTTACAAAAAGAAAAAAAAGGGGAAATAGCAGAATAAAGGCAATCAAGTACAAATTACCACTAATGCCTCTGCCACTCACAGTGGCCAATTCAAAGCCATCAGTAATATAGCTGGCAGCTGGAATGTATCATACTCAGCCAATCACACAGGCAGCATCTGCAGCACACTTGTATAAAGTATGCAAACACCCTTCAGTCTGTTTTTTTCCCCACAAACTCTGTACCATTGGAATAAACCTGGGAATTTTAACTGACAAAATGCTAGCGGCTTTTGCTGCTTTGCAACATGTCTATGTGCTACAAACTGAGGGAGGTGAAGAGGATGATGCTGACAACCGCCCCAGACCTAGGAGGAGGAGAGTGTTCAGACCCAGGGTAACCTTTCATGGCCTACATGAGCTTGGAGACACTAGAGAAGTACAGGGTGGACAGGGACATACTTCAGCAACTCGCCAAGCTGTGTCGGCCAACAGAGGGGAACCTATCCCAGTCAAAACAAAGGTATGTGTAGTCTTAAGAATACTAGCTACAGGTACTTTCCAAAGACCTACTGGGGACATCATGGGGGTCTCACAGGCATCTGCATCCTAGATACTCCACCAGTTCCTGGATGCCATGCTACCACATGCCGGTGAGCACATTTATTTCCCCAGCAGTTCCTGAATGCCATGCTACCACATGCCGGTTAGCACATTTATTTCCTCAGCACACCTGAGGAGAGGACCAGCAATATGCATCTCTTCCACCATGTAGTACACTACTCAGAGGTAGTGGGTGCCATAGACTGCACTCGCATCCACATCAAAGCACCACCCGGTGAATATGGTAAAGTGTACATCAAACACAAGGGCTATCACTCCATCAACTGCCAGGTCATGTGCAATGTCCAGGGCATTATCACCAGTGTGTATGCTGGCAGCCCTAGCAGCTATCAGGACTCCCACATCTGGCATGCCTCACAGCTGCACCAGTCATTTTCCAGGGGGGACATCCCATATGGCCATCTTGTGGGGGATGCTGGTTATGCACTTGAACCGTGGATGATGATGCCCATCAGAAATGCACACACACCCACTGAAGAATGCCATAATGGGGCAAACGTACAAACTAGGGACATTATAGAGCATGTGTTTGGAATGCTCAAGTCACGGCTCTGCTGCCTTGACATATCTGGTGGAGCCTTGCAGTACTCTCCAGCCACATGTGCACACATGTTCATAGTATGTGCCATGCTACACAATATGATCTTGCGGAAACAGCTGCAGCAGGAACATCACAGGGAAGGGGCACACAGCCCCCCACCATTGCCAAGGTCTCCACAGCCACAAGGGAAGTTTGAGAAAGAACCCCCTGAGCCTGCTCCTGTAGGCAGATGGAGGAGTGCCCAGTATGCCCAGGCCTTGGCAAAGAGGCAATGCATAGTGCACACACTGACTGTAGGGACCCAGGTACTGACACCTCTCTCTGACTTGCACACACAGTAAAATGGATGCTACACACATCACACTACCTCTACCTTACCATGTGTAGGCTGTGTACTGCATGCATCAGACACAGGCAGCCCTCAAGCACCATCCTCACAACTGCTGCAGGAACAAGGTAAGTCACTCTTCTTAACAATAGATGAATGGAGTAGTATGTTTTTGTACCGTATGTCAAGGTATTGCTGCATTTATGCAAGGGAATGGGGTTGCCTACCGGGATAGCAGTACACAATTGACAGCTGTATGGGACAACAGGAAATGTCTGCCCAATACAGGCTTCTGCAGAGTATGCAGTAGTCTCCCAGGTGACAAATCTCACTGCAGTATATGTGGGGGAATTAGTAACTGGGGAGTCATAGGTCACATGCATGGATATTAATGTTGGGGTCCCATACTCACCCCTCAGCCTTACCCAGCAAGACAGTCATAGAAAACCATAAAGAAATGTCTGGCAAAGGCCCATAAGTGGGGACAAGGATGAAATATTCCCCTACAGACTGACACAGTGATATCACAGCAGGTCTTGCAGTTGCATTAAGGCTCCGAAGGGTAAGAAGTCTGAAACCCAAATGTCTGCCATTACAATCTAACCTGTCTTTAGTGATATGTCTGTATTCTCCAAGACAGGCATAATACTATGCTACAAGGAACCAAAATCTAAAGCCAACATCAGCACAGTCTGTGCAAATGTGTACAGTTGACAGCTGTGCCTCCCCCAAACACACACATGTTCCCATAGAAATGCAGCAACAGTTATGTTTTAGGGTAATAGCAGCAGAACACACATTCCAAGGGGCTGTCACAATCAACTCGATAACTTATTGCATGTCCACAGTATGCAGGGGTCAATGAGCTATGTATATGTGAGGTCAATACTGTCAGTATGTGGCCTGCACTTAACTCCTGGCTGTTGTGTCTTAGTGGCCTAGGTACAGTACTGTGGTTGACAGGGTCCATGTTACAAGAACTGCAGTGCCAACTATTTTGTATGTCAAATACACCTACGGTAGGAGTGGTACACACTGTCCAGACATCAATATCCATTACTGCAGGAAAGCTGGACAGGTCAGGGACAGGGGACACACATATGGACAATACACAGCTTGGAGTAACCTACACAGTGCATAGTATACCTCCCAATTCTACAGACATTTTGCTGAATGTCCAGAGGTTTGCATCATATTTATGTTCTCCTTATCATGAAAGTTTGGTTTTCTGGCAAATCATTGGCAAATCACGAAAGACTGAAGTCAGAAAATAGTGACAGATTGTAGTTTCAGACATCATATCTTTTAGAGAAATGCATGCTAATGCAAAAGCTGTTATTGTATCACCTTTCTAGCTTTGTAAGGCCAATACTTAAAAATGGTCCCTGTATGTAGGCCTTTGTCCCACAATTAGTTATGGCTTTGTCCAGATGTCTGGCTCTCAGAAGTTGAGAGATATGGTACCTAGTAGGACTACAGGTACCTGAAGGTCATTGTACTGCCAGGTTATAAAAGGCTGCCACCTTACTGTGTCAGCACTGACAACATGTCACTGGCCAACATCCATACCCCTGGAATGACAGGTTGTCACAGAAAGAGCACAAGTATGCCTTGTATATCTGTTCTGCTTGCCCTAACATTGCATTCACCTGCCAACTATTTGCAAAACAAGAAAGGGTCATGTCAAAACAGCAATGGTAGACAGTGGAGAAGCAGACGTCATACCCATTAGAGAAAGCAAGCAAATACCAAACCGGTCTCCCAACTGTCTATGTTTGGCAGAACACCATTAACAACCTGTCCCCATTGTGGGCCTTTGTCTGACTGTCATATATGGGCCTATGCAGATGTCAGTCTGTGACAGTTTAAACAGGTAGTCCAACATGTAGCCTCATAATAACATAGTAACACAAACCACCTGAGGACCATAGGAGGTGTACTGGTGCGATGATGGACACCCTGCTAAACTGGTACACTCAGAGGTGTGAAGGCCATAAACGTGTGTGATGTTACGGCATTTACCCCGCTCACAACAGAATTACAAATACATAACAGCAGCCACTGTGGGCAAAGCCTGTGACTGGACTACTGAAGGACAAAGAGACACACATAAGAGGGAGGGGAACCACTGACCAGACAAATGGAGAATGTGCACACCAGAACAAATTGTGCAGTAACATAGGTGCCCTGCAGTGTCTGGAGTCAGTAAACACCACCTGCACATATACAACACACACAGACACACACACATAAGTGGAGGTCCACAACAAAACAAAAAAACAAAACAAAGGACACCTCAGAGGCAAATACAGATGACAACTCCACAAACCTACACACCACAGACCATGCATAGTCCACACACCAGGGTGTTGCAAACACTACGGTCTTACCATACACCCAACATATTACTCATAGAAGACACCACTATGAGACCCACAGATGTGCCTCTCACCAGGCAGTATAATGAGAAAGTCACGTGTACATGTTTGTCAGGTGCCCTAATCGGCTACATCACACGTACTCAGGTCACCCCACAACAGGTATAGGTATCACTCCAGCCTGGTCCATGGCGGTATGAATGATGTCAGATATACCTCCCTGGACTATAAGAAGACAGACATGATTCAGCTTGATGAATATGTGTCCCATGGAGGTATGTCTCTAGCCTTAAGCAGCATTCTGCCATCACCCAGAATGATGGCTCAATACAAACAGAAAAAGATTGTCAGTAATACTAGCTCACTTACTGGTGTCATCCCAGGGAGATCCACTGCCTGGCAGCCTGGGAACATATGAAAAGCAGACCCCACTGCTTTGCTAGAGATGCCCTGCATCTGTCTCACTTGGCCTTTAGGCCTCTGGCAAAGGCCCTTGCCTCCCCCATAGTGGCTGTGTAGGGGAAGTCATGGGGTCCATACTATGAACATGCAACACTCAAAATGCAAAATACAGGCCATGCTACTAAACACTAGGAGTCTAAACAGGGAAATGCACTCATTGCAAGCCATTGTAACCCTGGACGATGGTGACATTTATGCACCCACAGAAACCTGGACCACAGACATGAGGAGAAACCCATCTGTACCTGATAATAATCCTATCACACAGCAAGACCCCAAAATGTGGGCAGCAAAGCCAAAGGAGGTGGAGTATAAATATACAGTAGACAGACACATACCTCCAGGCTGGTCAAACAGTCTACACGCATGAGACATTGCAAGTGCAGTCAACTGTTGACAAGACCTGTATGCAAATCATACATAGCTGCAGGCCAACATATCTGATTCAGGACACCCACCCCACATATCTAATCCTCCAGAAGTCTATCAAGATTCCACCTGTTAGCCTGATCCTGGCTGACCTATATTACCCAACGATTGATTGGAAAACCAACCATGCAAGAACAGAAATGCACAGAGATTCCCCCATCTTATCAATGCTATATCCTTAGGACAGCCACCTGATACCCCCACAAGATGTGATACCTATGTTGGACTTGGCAGTAACCAACATGATCAACCACTGTAGCACCCCTGGCAAGATTTGACAGAAAAGCAGTCACGTGTCATTACACCATCTCTCCTGACCTCCCCCTCTAACCATGGTAAAAGGAAAATGTCCCACAAGCTGATCATAACCACCAGAGGGATGGTATAAAAAGCTGAACAGCCCCCTACTCCACTAGAGGAACAGACACCAACTTCCAACTGTACATAAAACTATTATGTCAGCATATGTATAGAGATGCATGGAATCAGGAATACCTGACAGGACAACATCACTGTCTGCAAGGAGGATAAACCTGTCCACAAGCATCTGCACTACAGGAACCCTATAACAAATGGATAACATTGCTGTCCATGACCAAGAAGGAGCAAATGAACAATTGTAAGTAAGCAGCCCTTAGTCTGAACAAATAAATAAGAGCACCAGTGAAATCAACTAAAGGCATCTCTGAGTCCAAATTGCCCGCATCTAAGACAGACAATCCCAAGGCCTTCCTCACATAAGTCTGCATTCCCAAAGGAAGCTCCCAGAACTGTGCAGAACTGATGGTCAAGGACACCACATACACAGATGCTGCAGATATATCCAGTCAACTGGCTAACAGATTCATTGTAAATGTCTCCCCTCTGTCCTCCTATCAGTAAAGCATGACATACCCAGTACCTGAACACTCGACCCTTATCACTTGGGAACACGGCAGCACTGCCATCTCGAAGTCAAGAAGACAGCCACCATGGGACCTCAATACATCCCAGGCTGCAACCTACATGAACCAAGGCATGAACTGGCAGCATCATTATGCACCCTACACACCCAAAGCCTCAGTACTGTCTTAGTCACAGCAGAGTGGCAGACAGCCACTGTCATCCCTTTACACCCAGGTGGAGCATTCACTGATCTAGGAAATGAAAAACCCATCAGCTTAACTAGGCTGATCTGCAAGGCCATGCAATGGATTATCATGGATCTCATTAACAGGGACATTGGCTAAATCCAAATACATTACCCTACACAGTCTATCATTCTCAGGGGAGGTATGTCAGGGAACTATTAATGACTTCCCTGAGGCAGCCAACAAAGGCATGGATGAGGGGAAAGATGGTGCACTACAGCCACCATGGCCTACCAAAAGCCTTACACACTATTCCTAACCTGGCCGGAGTACATGAACTCTGTCAACTAGGCAGCAATCCATATGTTACCAGATGGGTAGCAAATGGGTTCATTGATAGAGCCCACATAATTATAATAGGGGTAGCCAACTCAAACAGTGCACCTGTAATGAGAGGCATACACTAGGGATTGGTCTATGGGCCTCTGATATGCGGGATATACTTCCATGAGGTTCAGGCCACAACTACTGGCCTATGGCTGACCCATTTGGCAGATGGCTGTAAGCTGGGAACAGTCATCATTACCCAAAGTGATGTGGACATCCTACAACAGGGTCTCAATAAAACAAATGACTGATGCCAGAAACATGGCCTCAAGATGAATGCCTGAAGATGCCTCATCATCCCCATTGTGGAGACTGATGTCCCCACATAGTATAAAATTAACAACAATGTCCAACATACACAATCAGTAGTGAGGTATTTGGCCACCCAGGTTGATAGCAACCTGTAGTCTGAGCACCATGTTGCTGCCGTTGTACAGAAAGCTTCATAGATGGAACAACTCAAATGAAATCTACTTAACACCAACTGCTTGATAAGAGACCTTGGGACCCAGGTGGACAGTAGTCTCTCCTTTGATAGTCACATCACCACATTAGTCAGGAAGTCCTTCTACGTGGCACACCTCATCATAAAAGGCTTTTCATTCAGGAACAAATAGGTCATTGTTCCCCTCTACTCGACATTTATTAGACCCATTATAGAGTACAATGCCCCTTTTGGAATGTACCTTACAAGACATCTGCAGCAGCTAGAAAGGCCACAGAAGTACCTCACAAAGAGGATTACTGGCCTCAAGCAGATGCCCTACACTAACTGCCTCAAAAAGCTCCAGCTTTACTCTGTAGCATATCGCCTACTCCAAGGAGATCTTTGCCTAACAAATAAAGCTATGTCAAACCCAGAGCTGTTGGACATGCTACACCTAAAGAAATCCCAATCCCTCTGAGCTACATGCTCTAGGGACCTAAACCTTGTCACCACAATAAACAGGACATGCTGGAGGGATAGATTCCTGTCCCAGAGACTTCCCATACTCTGTAACAGACTACCCATCTATGTCAAGCAAAGTTCTTCATTTGCACTCTTCAAGAAAAATCTTGATGAGTGGATGGGAAGTAGGAAATACACCCCGGGGATCATTTATGTGTCTCTGCTCGACAGTGGCACAGGAAAATAACTTTCTTGGGTGGCGTAAACCAGGGAACCTTGTTGGCTAGGCTTACGTAGGCCCTTGGGCCGATAGCCTAGTACCTACCTATGAACCTATGAAATTGTACCCCATCCAGGGACAAAGAGGCAAAACATCCATGTATGCTAACCTTATGAGGTCATTTATTTTGTTCAGTGCCCCCTTCAGCATGTACCTCACAAAGCACATGCAGCAGCTGGAGAGACCACAGAGGTTCATCCCCGGGAGAATGCAGGACCACAAACACGTACCCAACACAGACGTCTGTTACTCTATCACTTGTCCAGGTTTGTATGAGCAATAGATGAGACCAGTTGCTATTTCTGGTGGTTTATCTCACCATCCATAAAGGCATTCACAAAATTACGTGTTGTAAGAGGTAGTAAGTTATGTCCCAGGCATATAATCTATGTGGGCATGCCGTGTGTACGTAGCACTATAGTACATAAAAGTGGATACATAGGGTTACTAATCTGTCTATTGCCATCTGTGTTTGTGTTACTGTATGCACATCAGCAAACCACTGAAAAAAAACAAGCAAATAAAAATAACAACCAAAAAGGCTATTGATCCAAGTTAGACAAGTTTAAAAAAACTTAGCGCCTCAGCTTCCAAAAGGCTTTCCAAGAGTAAAAAGCACACTTCAAAACAACCCTTCTATACAAAAAAGAAGCAATTGGTTAATCAATCAATAGTACAATTATTAAATTACATACTTCCAATTGCGTTCTTTATTGAGCCCAAAGTGCTCCAAAGTACCATACTTTAAAATCAACAATGTTTCTTTTCTTAAAAGTTTCTCCTTTAAACTTGTACATCCCCCTAAACATACCTCTACTTTCTCCAAGTACAACCCAGTAAATCTTCAGTATTAGAATTATGGAAGAGAGTGAAATCACCACCCAGTGGGCTATCCATTCTTTTATTTCTAATGTCTCTTAGGTGTTCTTGGAAACAAACTTATGTAAAACAGATTACACATGCATCTTAGGGCATAGATTATTCCTTCTGCGTTGCATGTAAAATTGCCCTTTATGGTGAATCTTGACTTATTGATATGAGGAAAAAAATTAACCAATTGCTTACAGATGGAACATCTATTACAAGGCATGGTTCCTTTATTAAGGATTCATTCTGATCATATAGATACTGTTTTTTTCATACATCCTACCAGTGGGTTCAAACACAAATGTTATGTTGCAGCAACCTGTTCGACTCTGCATGTTGTTTATTTAGCTCACTGCTCGACCTGTAGATCATGTGGGCAAGACTGACAGGATGTTTAGGGATAGAATATTTGACCATTTATATTCCATCAGAGTTCAATCAGCAACTAATGTACTCTCTAAACATGTTGCACTTATGGGAGCCACACATAAATATAAATTCTTAGTGATTGTGGCTACTACGCCAAGTCCCTATGGAGGTTATATTAGGACAGTAACTGAAGGAAGGGAAGCTAGGTGGATTATAAGGTTAAGGGCTGATCAGGAGTTGGGACTTAATGACAAGGTTCCTTTAAGACCTGCCCTGAGATAACTCGTAACACTAAGGAACAGTTCAACAATAATAAAATCAATGGTATCTAGTTCCTTGACCCGTAAACAGTTCCACACCAACACCTTTAAGAACACTTCTTTATTCAGATAAAATTTCAGTGGTTAAGCGCTTTCATCTAATTATAATAGACTTCATCAGAACAATTCTAAAACAATAATCCATTACTTAAATACTTTTTTTAAAAACGTCATTTTTTATATAATCAACATTTAAAGTGCCAGTGTACTCATTCAGGTAAAACCATCCTAATGCCTCCATTGACCTCCTAACCTAGTTACATAAATACTGTCTCATATAAAAATGTGCTAATGCTGATACTATATCATTGTGTTAAACCTTGTGTTCAAACTTCTACTCTTAATGCCAGTTTTGCGTATTATTTTAAATACATTTATTGTGAATGTTGGTTTAATAAGTATTGATGCATTAATTCCTCCACAAATGGAAATTGGTTCACTATATTTTTTCTAACATTGGCTTAATAGATATATGGTCGTTGAGCCCTGGGGGGGTGGCGGCATTTAGCCTAATTTGCCATCTAGTCTCTAATTCTGCAAGTTTCATTTTTATACATCCACCCCTTGGATTCTCTTTGGCCATCTCCAGTATACCAAAATGAAATTCATTACATCCGTTAGGACTTTTTGACTGGGCAATATGCCTCCATAAAGCATTCCTAGTGTCTTCTTTTTTAATGTTGTAATAGTGGTCATATATTCTTTGACGGAGACACCTGTCTGTCTTCCCTATATAATAGCATGGACACTTCGTACAGTAGGCAAGATACACTATATGTTTTGTCCTACAATTACCCTTTTTGAAGTCAATTTTTGTGTGGTATGTATCTTCTAGCATAATACTATTCTTCTTGGTGATATACCTGCATTGGTTGCAGGTGCCACAACTGGTGGTACCACGAAGGACACCTGCATCCCCATCAGTTCCAAATTTCCTTTCTACCTCACTTTTCAAATTAACTCCATTCCTACCCACAAACTTCGGTGTACTTCCTATTATACCCACTACTTTTTTATCCGTCTTAAAAACACTCCAGTTTTTGGTAATAATATCCTTTACATGTTTATTCCATTGGGAGTATTGTACTATGCAGGCTCTACTATAATCCACCCTTTGGATATCCTTTTCGTTCCCTTTGTTAGTATTTGTCTGCTCTCTAAGGGGTCCAGTTCCTAGAAGGGGGATGTACTTTTTACCCCATTCTTTTTTAACATATTCCGTTACATCCGAGACTAACCACCTCGGGTACCCCCTCTGCAGGAACATATCAGATATTTTTATCAATTCCCCTAAAAAGTCAGCAAAATCAGAAGTCATCCGAGCTGCTCTTATACATTGACCCCTAATTACACTTCTTTTTTGGCTAAAGGGGTGGCATCTCGAAAAATGTAAGTAGCTATTGCTAAAAGTTTCCTTCCTATGTATGTTTGTTTTAATTTTATTATTTGCTACTTCTATCTGAGTATCCAAATATGTAATTTTATGTACATCTGCATTAAATGTAAATTTTAGCAAACTACTCCTTGTGTTTAAGTATTCCTTAAATTTTTCCAATTGAATGGGGGTACCAGTCCAAATCATAAACACATCGTCAAGAAACCGGTAGTAACATGCCATGTAGTTGTACCAGTTAGTGCTTAAGATGTGTTCTGCCTCCCAATCATTTAAGTAGAGGTTTGCATAGATCGGTGCGCAAGCCGCTCCCATTGCAGTACCCCTACTTTGTACATAATACTCCCCTTCAAAAAAAATAAAATTGTGTTTAAAACTATTTCCATAAATTCCACAGTTAACACTTTCCTATCAGAAGTAAGATAGTTGGCCTTATTCACCTGGGATTCCAACCTAAAAAGTCCATCGTCATGGGGTATGCTGGAGAATAAATCTACCACGTCAATGGTGACTAACATACATCCAGGAGATACCATGTTATTTTTCAGTCTACCTAAAAAGTCCCATGAATCAATGATAATATGTTCAATGGATTTGTATATGGGTTTTAGCCAGACATCTACCACTTTTCCAAAGTTAAAGGTTTTGGACTTACTCCCAGAAATTATAGGCCGTAAAGGGGGGTCTAGCAAATTTTTGTGAAGTTTGGGAATACCGACTATCGTACTTATAATAGGTTTGTCAACCTTCAAATAGTTATATAAGTCAGTACTAATTCTCTCTTCTATCAATAAATCTTCCAAATATAGGTTAATTTTATTATAACCAATATTAACTTCATTCTTAGAAGATTTTAGATAGTTACCTGAGGTCAAAAGAATGTCATTAATCTTGTTAATATAGTCGTCTTGTTTGTATAGTACAACCCCACCCCCTTTATCAGGCTTCATAATTCTGATCAATTTGTTTTTTTGCAAATCCTTCAAGAGGTCAGCTTCCTTTTTATTTGTATTGTAAATAATCTTGTCTCTGTTTGCTTTTTCCTTGAGAGAGTATAGGTCCTCCACCACTATATTTTCAAACAAAGCCATTGTATTATTTAACACTGGGGTATAAACACTCCTTTTCTTGAATTCACTTGTGTCTCCGTTATTTCCATTACTGTTACTATATAAAACTGCTAAATTTAGCTTCCGAATATACTTTTTTACATCTATAATAGCCTCTTCAACATTAAATTTTCTTGCGGGCACAAATTTCATCCCTTTGCTTAAAAGGGTAAAGTGTTCTTTTCTAAGCAGTAACTCTGTGTAATTATGGATATTAAATTGCCTATAACTACTGGTAATGGAATTGACCTTCACTATCTCGTCCTCTTCCACCCTGGGTTGCATTGTATCGAATACTCTTCCATATTTTCCCTTTGGTAGTGGTGGTTTGGTTTCTGCCTTGTCTTTACTTCCTCCCATTCCCCTTCTTTTTCTAAAAAAACATCATTGTTAGTTGAAAGTGGCCTATAAGCCTTCTGCCTGTAGGGGTGGTTATTCCTGTTCTTGTTTAAACCTTCATTGTTAGACCATTTTTTACCCCCTCCCCCCAATTCCCATCTGTATGCAGTACCCTTAGCGTATTGTTCCAAGTCCCTATTAAATTTCCTACATTTTCTTTCAAATATTTTATCAACTTGGTTCTGCACCCGAGTATATTGAGTATCCATGTGATAATTGTGTTCGTCATACAATAAATCATTCACAATATTATCATTTAGTTCCTCTAATTCATTCAACAGTAAAGCTATTTTTTTATCATTACAACTAATAATAAATTTCATAAAAATGACACCAAATCCATCAAAAAGTTTTGTACATTCCATTTTAGTTTCCTCATCCAAAACTATCCCCATGGGGTATTTGAAAAATCTTAACCCCATAGGCACAATATTGGTATCTGCACATTTTTTCAAATATCCATTCTCGACTTGTAAACTTTTACACAACTTCAACTTTTTACCAAAACAATATATTAAGTCTTTCAAAGAATTAGTGCCGTTTTGCGCCTCTTTAATGTCTCTGTTGCCTGTATTATTACCATAATTACAGCATTTGCGGTCGAAATCGTAGTGGTTAACTACAAACTGATTAAAATTGAATTTGTTGGAGCCAGCCTGGTGACCGGTGCCATCGGCTAAACGTTCATTGTAAACAGTACCTTGTTGTGTGGTGTTCGGCACCATAGTGTATGTCCTTTTTGGCGGAATCCTTTTCGGCTTGGCCCCCGAGATAAAATATTCACCCTCCGATCCTAGTTCCCTTCCTCTGATGGTCCGGTCCATTCGACTCACGGCCTGGGAGTAGGATCCATTAGAGTTGGTGCTCGTTGCTTTCCCGGTACCTCGTGGCTCTCCTTGTCCGTTTGGGATTCCTCCATCACTATCACGCATGCTGGTCGAGCGTGATGACATCACAGGGACGGTTCCTCTAGCACTTTGCGCAGGCTGGCTCATGAGCTCAATTAACCTCGTAAGCTCCCCTCTAATGATAGTCATTTCTGACTGCAAACTTTTAATTTCGTCTCTTCGAGGCGAAAAGATGGACGGTAGTTCATCTAATGAATCCATCACGGGTATCCAAACTACAAAATAACTCGTAACACTAAGGAACAGTTCAACAATAATAAAATCAACGGTATCTAGTTCCTTGACCCACACCAACACCTTTAAGAACACTTTATTCAGATAAAATTCAGTGGTTAAGCGCTTTCATCTAATTATAATAGACTTCATCAGAACAATTCTAAAACAGTAATCCATTACTTAAATACTTTTTTTAAAAAAACGTCATTTCTTATATAATCAACATTTAAAGTGCCAGTGTACTCATTCAGGTAAAACCATCCTAATGCCTCCATTGACCTCCTAACCTAATTACATAAATACTGTCCCATATAAAAATGTGCTAATGCTGATACTATATCATTGTGTTAAACCTTGTGTTCAAACTTCTACTCTTAATGCCAGTTTTGCGTATTATTTTAAATACATTTATTGTGAATGTTGGTTTAATAGGTATAATGCATTAATTCCTCCACTGGAAATTGGTTCACTATATTTTTCTAAAATTGGCTTAATAGATATCGCTGAGCCGGCTGGGCATTTAGCCTAATTGCCATCTAGTCTCTAATTCTGCAAGTTTCATTTTTATACATCCACTGATTCTCTTCATCTCAGTATACCAAAATGAAATTCATTACATCCATTAGACCTTTTGACTGGGCAATATGCCCATAAAGCATTCCTAGTGTCTTCTTTTTGTAATAGTGGTCATATATTCTTTGGAGACACTGTCTGTCTTCCTATAATAGCATGGACATGCAGTAGGCAAGATACACATATGTTTGTCCTTTTTGAAGTCAATTTGTGTGGTATGTATCTTCTAGCATAATACTATTCTTCTTGGTGATATACCTGCATTGGTGGTACTAGGACACCTGCATCATCAGTTCCAAATTTCCTTTCACTCACTTTTCAAATTAACTCATTCCTATTATACCCACTACTTTTTTATCCGTCTTAAAAACACTCCAGTTTTTGGTAATAATATCCTTTACATGTTTATTCCATTGGGAGTATTGTACTATGCAGGCTCTACTATAATCCACCCTTTGGATATCCTTTTCGTTCCCTTTGTTAGTATTTGTCTGCTCTCTAAGGGGTTATAGGATTATAGTAGAGCCTGCATAGTACAATACTCCCAATGGAATAAACATGTAAAGGATATTATTACCAAAAACTGGAGTGTTTTTAAGACGGATAAAAAAGTAGTGGGTATAATAGGAAGTACACCGAAGTTTGTGGGTAGGAATGGAGTTAATTTGAAAAGTGAGGTAGAAAGGAAATTTGGAACTGATGGGGATGCAGGTGTCCTTCGTGGTACCACCAGTTGTGGCACCTGCAACCAATGCAGGTATATCACCAAGAAGAATAGTATTATGCTAGAAGATACATACCACACAAAAATTGACTTCAAAAAGGGTAATTGTAGGACAAAACATATAGTGTATCTTGCCTACTGTACGAAGTGTCCATGCTATTATATAGGGAAGACAGACAGGTGTCTCCGTCAAAGAATATATGACCACTATTACAACATTAAAAAAGAAGACACTAGGAATGCTTTATGGAGGCATATTGCCCAGTCAAAAGGTCCTAATGGATGTAATGAATTTCATTTTGGTATACTGGAGATGGCCAAAGAGAATCCAAGGGGTGGATGTATAAAAATGAAACTTGCAGAATTAGAGACTAGATGGCAAATTAGGCTAAATGCCGCCACCCCCCCAGGGCTCAACGACCATATATCTATTAAGCCAATTTTAGAAAAAATATAGTGAACCAATTTCCACTTGTGGAGGAATTAATGTATTATACTTATTAAAACAACATTCACAATAAATGTATTTAAAATAATATGCAAAACTGGTATTAAGAGTAGTAGTTTGAACACAAGGTTTTACATAATGATATAGTATCAGTATTAGCACATTTTTATATGAGGCAGTATTTATGTAATTAGGTTAGGAGGTCAATGGAGGCATTAGGATGGTTTTACCTGAATGAGTACACTGGCACTTTAAATGTTGATTATATAAAAAATGACGTTTTTAAAAAAAGTATTTAAGTAATGGATTATTGTTTTAGAATTGTTCTGATGAAGTCTATTATAATTAGATGAAAGCGCTTAACCACTGAAATTTTATCTGAATAAAGAAGTGTTCTTAAAGGTGTTGGTGTGGAACTGTTTACGGGTCAAGGAACTAGATACCGTTGATTTTATACCTGCCCTGAGATCTCGCCCATTGAGTGTTAAGTAATGGGAAGACTGAGTTTATTCATATGATTTTTTATAAGTTGTTTTTATAAGCTATTTCAAAATTTATGTAAAATTTATGTAATATGTGTTGTAAACATTTATGTGCTATGGAAGACATAAACAGGGAAACACATCACAGGACCTCCACCTCTAACAATCACATCATAACCTTGCAATCTATCAGCACAGTGTGAGCATGCATTACACTCCTGGTCCTGATGTGTCATGTTCCCCTCAGTGACGGCCATTAATGTGCACAATCCTCCATTCATCATTCACATTTGTGTAGAGGGATAACAGTGGCCATCTTCCATGCAGATGGGATGACACTGGTACTCAGGCTTTGTTTGACTACAGTGTGTAATGGGGCTGAGAGCTCATGCCTGAGTTCATGTAGGTTGCAGACAGGGATGTTATCAGGTCCCATGGAGACTTCAATTTTTTGCCTCTGAGAGGGAATTGCAAAGCTGCTCCCTGATGATGAGGGGAGGGGAGCGGGTGCTGTGCATATCCTCCTGTACTGATGGGGGGACAGGGGGGATGTTCTCACTTAACCTGTCTGCAGCAGGTTGGCTATAGCTATGGCATATGTGTATGTGATGTTTTTGGCCATAAGTACAGGGTGGATTTGGTTGTTGACTCTGAGCTTGCAGATATATATGAAGAAGGCCTTGTGATTGGCCTTGGTGGATGTGTCCAATTTGTAGTCAGTTAGCCTAACAGTGATTCACCTGTGACCTTATATACTTGTTCAGACAAAGCAAAGGTGGAATTGCTTCCATTTTGGTGCCTGCTCCTTCTTAAACATGTACAGCCAATATTTCAACCTATTAGGTGTTTTGTGCATTGCTGCTGCCCACTAAAGAGAATTACTCTACCTTGAGGGTGGTGAGCTTTACAAGTCAGGCATTGCTGAGTTCATACAGCTATGTAAGTGCTCATACAGATGTTTGTTGTAGTCTTGGACACAATGTCATAACACAGTTGAACACTTTTCCAACTTCAACCTGGTAATCATACTCAATCTAGTAACCATTTCTGTTTCAAAACAATGCAACAACCTGTAGCTTTAGACATTTACAGTGGATATAAAAAGTGTACACACCCCTGTTAAACTGCCAGGTTTTTGTGATATAAACAAATGAGACCACAATAAATCATTTCAAAACTTTTCCCACCTTTAATGTGACCTATAACTGGTACAATTCAATTGAAAAACAATAAATCCAAAAAAGCAGGCAAACAAGGAAGAATCACAGAAATAAACCAAAGAATGAACCTGGATGCTACTGTTCAGTGAAACAATAAAGTCACGGAAAGAAATGTAGGCAGACTTCCGTTTAATAGTAAAAGCCACAAAACAACAAAACACATAAACATATTCAGCACTTCGTTTTTGTTTCTAGCACTTCCTCAGATGTGGGCTGTCACAAACCAATCCACATCATTACTTAGACTCCTGATCTATCTAGAGCCCTACCTAGGAGGTAAGAGCTGGGGAAAAAAATATCAGGAGTAATGAAGTGGATTGGTTTGTGACAGCCCACATCTAAGGAAGTGCTAGAAACAAAAACAAAGTGTTGAATACGTTTATATGTTTTGTTATTTTGTGGCTTTTACTATTAAACGGAAGTCTGCCTACATTTCTTTCCGTGACTTTATTGTTTCACTGAACAGTAGCATCCAGGTTCATTCTTTGGTTTATTTGTGTGATTCTTCCTTGTTTGCCTGCTTTTTGGATTTATTGTTTTTCAATTGAAATGTGCAGGTTATAGGTCACATTAAAGGTGGGAAAAGTTTTGAAATGATTTATTGTGGTTCAATTGAAAAAGAAACAAATCTGTTAGGGGAAAATATATAAAAAGTAAACTCTGGTTGCATAAGTGTGCACACTCTTAAACTAATACTTTGTTGTGTGTGCACACTCTTAAACTAATACTTTGTTGAAGCACCTTTTGATTTAATTTCAGCATTCAGTCTTCTTGGGTAGGAGTCTATCAGCATGGAACATCTTGACTTGGCAATATTTGTCCATTCTTCTTTGAAAAAGCACTCCAAATCTGTCAGATTGCGAGAGCTTCTCTTGTGCACAGCCCTCTAAATGTCACCCCACAGATTTTCTATTGGATGTAAGTCTGGTCTCTGGCTGTCTATTCCAATACTTTATTTTCTTCCAGTGACGACATTCTTTTGTTGATCTGGATGTATGCATGGGATCACTGTCGTGTTGAAAGGTGAAATTTCTCTTCATCTTCAGCTTTCTAGCAGACACCTGAAGGCTTTGGGTCAAAATTGACTGGTATTTGGAATTGTTCATAATTCCTTCCATCTTGACTAAAGCCCCGGTTCCAGCTGAAGAAAAGCAAGCCCAAAGCACGATACTGCCACCACCATGCTTCACCTTGGGGATGGTGTTCTTTTGGTGATGCAAAGTGTTGTTTTTGTGCTAAACCTACCTTTTGGAATTGTGGCCAAAAAGTTCAGCCTTGGTCTCATCAGACCATAGCATATTTTCTTGCATATGTTTGGGAGACTTGATGTATTGTTTTGCAAATTTTAGCCAGACCTGGATGTTTTTCTGTGTAAGAAAAGGCTTCCATCTTGCAACCCTACCCTATATTCCAGACATATGGAGACTACAGGAGATTGTTGTCACATGTAGCACACAACCACTATTTGCCAGAAATTCCTGCAGCTACTTCAGTGTTGCTGTAGGTCTCTTGGCAGCCTCCCTGACCAGTTTTCATCTTGTCTTTTCATCAATTTTTGGGGGGAATCCAGTTCTTTGCAACATCAGTATTGTGCCATATTTTTCTCCACTTTTTGATGACTGTCTTCACTGTGTTCCATGGTATATCCAGTGCTGTGGAAATGTTTTTGTACCCTTCTACTGACTGATACCTTTCAACAATGAGATCCCTTTGGTGCTTTGTAAGCTCTCTGCAAACCATGGCTTTTGCTGTAGCAGGCAACTGAGTAAATGTCAGGAAAATCCTACTAGGACAACTAAACTTTATTTGGGGTTAATCAGAGTCTCTTTAATTGATAGCAGGTGTGTACCCAAGAAGACTGAATGCTGTAATTAAATCAAAAGGTGCTTCAACAAAGTATTAGTTTAAGGGTGTGCACACACAACAAAGTATTAGTTTAAGGTTGTGCATACTTATTCAACCAGCATATTGTATGTTTTCTATTTTTTATATTTTTCCCCTAACAAATTTGCTTGTTTTTCAATTGAATTGTACAAGTTATAGATCACATTAAATGTGAAAAAAGTTTTGAAATGATTTATTGTGGTCTAATTTTTGTATATCATAAAACCCTGGTATTTTAACAGGGGTGTGTACACTTTTCATATTCACTGTATGTCTGTGTGATGCACTGACACTAAGATTACACACTTATAAAACATGTACTGCTTATTTACCTGACATTTTGCAACTCGTGTCTGTATGTTTGAGCCTTCCAGCTGCACTTATTAATAAATATGTATGTACAGGTAATACTTGATTTACATTTCTGTTCTATGTCAATATGGCACACTGTGTGTTTACACTCTTACAGCTCTGGCATACCTCTCAACCTGTTACAGCAAGACATCTGGATGAAGGCTCATTTAAATGGGGGTCAATGGCCCACAAATAGTGACAATTTATACATATTGCTGTAACACACTTAAGACAGTTGATAGCACAGTAGGTTTTGCATCCACAGGAATACTCTGGAGGATATGACATTCAAATGCATGCTATTATGTTCTGATATCAGTCTTCACTGATTTGCCAGTGATTTTCAAGACATAACACAACTCTATGAGAAAATGACTACAAATATGGGGCAAAAGTGTGGTCAGTGTGCAAAACTCTGAACAGTTGAAAGATATGAGCTCAGTATATTACATGAAGTTCAACACACACTTCTGCGCCAGTTGTTTACTATGCACATACCCTATATAGGTCTCTTAGATTTGTAAGACAAGCATATGTATCATAGTAGTATGCACAAGTGACATGAATATTTACAAAATCCCAGGTAGCTGGCCTGTCAATGTCACAGTCAGTATTGTACAACAGACACTCCAGTAGTAATCATATAGGTTCATAGGTAGGTGCTAGGCTATCTGCCCGAAGGCATTTATAAGCCTAGCCAGAATGTGTTGGCTTTCGCTGCCCCCTTAGATTAGTTCCCTGTGCCTCTGTCCAGCAGAGCCACTGAAGTGATCTCTGACGTAAACTTTCTGTTTCCCATCCACTCGTCAAGATTTCTTTTGAAGAGTGTTAGCGAGAAGCTCTGCCTAATGTAGATTGGGATTTGTTCCAAAGCATGGGAAGTCTCTGAGACAGGAATCTATCCCTCCACCATGTCCTATTTATTGTTGTGGTGAGGTTTAGATCCCTAGAGCATGTGGCTCACGGGGATAAGGTTTTCTTTAGGTGGAGTATGTCCATCAATTCTGGGTTGGACATGGCCTTGCATATCTGGCAGAGATCACCCCTGAGTAGGCAGTATGCAACCGAGTACAGCTGTAATTTCTTCAGTTGAGCTACATAGGGCATCTGTTTGAGGCCAGTGATCCTCTTGGTGAGGTACTTCTGTGGTCTTTCCAGCTGTTGCAGGTGTCTTGTAAGGTACATCCCAAATGGGGCGTTGTACTCTATGATGGGTCTGATGAGTGATGAGTAGAGGGGCACAATTACCTCTTTTGATCTTGATGCGAACCCTTTTGTGATTAGGTGGGCCACGTAGAAGGATTTTCTAACCACTTTGGCAATGTGATTATCAAAGGTGAGATTACTATCTACTTGGGTCCCCAGATCCCTTATTACGTCTTAAGTATTTAGGGGACTACCACCTATGTGGTAGTTTGTGGGCACTTTGTTTTTTCCAAAGGGGATGACTATGCACTTTTTGGCATTTAACTTGAGGCCATAATTTTGACACCAGGTATCCATCTCAGTGAGAACCTTCTGGAGGATGTCTGTGTCAGCCGGAGAGTCAATTATAGCCCCTAGTTTGCAGTCATCTGTGAACTTGGTTAGCCATAGTCCTCCTCTGCTTGCCTGTACCTCTGAGTGGTATATGCTGAACTAGAGGGGTCCTAGGACTGAGCCCTGCGGAACTCCACTTGTAACCGATATAGAGTCGGACCTAGCTCCCGCAACTCTCACCATGTGGGTTCTGTCCGTGAGCCAGATGGCAACCCATCTTGTGACATAGGGGTTTATGTTCTGGCTGGTGAGCTTGTCTATAATACCAGAATGGAGAATGGTGTCAAAGGCCTTTGCGAGGTCTAGGTAGGCTTTGTGTACCACCTTTCCCTCATCTATAGCCTTGGTAACAGTCTCAAAGATGTCCACCAGGTTTAGGAGGCATGATATGCCCTTAACAAAGATGAATTGGGTAGGGTCCAGTTTGGAGGTTCCCAATGTCTCTGTTAATGAGCTCCATGATGATGCGCTCCATAGCCTTGCAGACCAAGCTAGTCAAGCTTATAGGGTGATAGTTCCTGAGGTCTGTTGTGGCTCCACCTTTATGGAGTGGAATAACTGCTGTGCACCACTCTATGGGTACATAGCCTCTGGAGAGTCTGAGTTTGAACGGTGTGTTTAGGTGAGGGGTTAGTCCGCCCTTGAGCTCATGTAGGACGCAGCCTGGGACACTGTCCGGTCCCATTGAGGCTGTGTTTTTGGCTTTGGAGAGGGCTGTTTTAACCTGAGTGTCTGTGATTTCAGGGACTCTACATTCTTCTGGCATGGTTATGGGCCCTCTTGGGGGTGAGAGGGGGGTGAAGCTTGCACTGAACCTGTCTGCCAGGATGTTGGTGATATCAGTCAGTTCAGTGTATTTTGTGCCATTCTGCACTAACTCCGAGCAGATCTGAGCATTGCCACTTAGATTCTTGACATAGCTAAAGAATGCCTTGTGGTTATCTTTGGAGTCCTTGGCAAATTTTCTTTCAAAGCTCGCCTTGAATGATTTTATGAGGGATCGTAGTTTCGTGCTGATATTGATCAGGGATGTCTTCCCTTCTTGGGATTTTACTCTTTTTTGCACTAGTTTCCTCCTTCTATTGTATAGCTTGTTTATGGCAGGAGTCCACCAGACTGGTTTCCTTTTCTTGGAGGAGTGAGTCTTGGTTTTGCTTTGGATGGTATTATCCATGCATTCTTGTAGATGCCTGTAGAATGCATTAGTAAAGAATGTTATATGTGAGCTGACCTTTCCTGGGGTGACTCAGGGGCTAGAGCTGTGATCTATGTCACTGCAGACAGAGCCAGATGGGAAGGCCATAGGTGCTGAACAGCAACATTTCAGTCCAGCAAGTCTGGTTGAGACTTATTATCTAACTTCCTATTTCACATTATTTCATCCCCCTTCTGCATTCATTTACATGCTTACTTGTTTGATATACATGTAGTGCTTTCTCAGAGTATTCATGAAGTATCTCTCTCTGTATTTGCAGTCTTTCCATGTAAAGGCTCAGACCTGTTTTGCACAGGCAGCAGCTTGCCTTTTGTAGATAATGCTCATGAGCAGGTGATGGCCTGTGCACCACTTGGTGTCTCCCACTTGATTATTGCATCCAGAAAGCTGTATTGTAATTCCGTTTGCCAATGCCATAGCAACACAGTGCTATAAGTAAGTCCTTTTTTTGGCCTTGCCCCATTTCCTTGTTTGTGAGGAGGACATAAAAAAAAAAAAAAAAAAAAAAAAAAAGAAAAAAAAAGTTGTTGTTCTGGTCTTTGGTGCAGGCTGGAGAAGTTGTTTGACCGCAACTGAGCTACAAAATATAAGTATTTTTTGATTATTTTAACAGATTACTGTTTTTATAATTTAATATATATAAAGCACTTTGTCTATTCAGAATCTTCAGAAATCTTTTTCTGTTTAAAAACTTTCATAGCTTGTTGTCTTAGGCTATTGTATAAACTGAAACATTTACTCTGTGTAATTATATCTTGGCTAGTGGGCGCTGGTTCTTTTGTGTTCTTGTAAAAAAAGTTGTTGTTCTGGTCTTTGGTGCAGGCTGGAGAAGTTGTTTGACCGCAACTGAGCTACAAAATATAAGTATTTTTGATTATTTTAACAGATTACTGTTTTATAATTTAATATATATAAAGCACTTTCTCTATTCAAAATATTCATAAATCTCTTTCTGTTTAAAACTTTCATAGCGTGTTGTCTTAGGCTATTTTGTCCCACCCTCCCTCCCTGTTGGTGTCTTGCTCTTATACTTGGTGGCTTTGCAGTTGCCTCCTACTGTGACACACCTCCCAGTCTAGTGTCATTAGCTCATTCTTCTTAATACAGAGAGAACATTTGATAAGGCCTTCTGTTCCTCCTTTTTACCTTTTCAAAAAGTAAAACAAAACTTTTTTTTTCTTCTTCGCCTGAACCTTCTTGTGTTCTGACTGTCCTTCTCAAACATATTGGAAATATACAGTATATTTCAGAGCATTTGTTATAACTGTATTTGCTATAACTGATTTAAGTATTTTTTCTGGCTTTTTGAATATTTACTGCTTAGCGACTGCATCTTAGCCTGTTTATACAGCTCTGCATTCTATTTAAACTGTTTTTGTATTGATTAACTGTTTTGCACTCTTAAAAGTTATTTGTTGCTTAATTTTACCTGTAGGCTAACACACTCAAGTGTGCTAGCCACTTAAAAGCATTTATAGCATTTACTGTCTGATTTTTTTCCTTATCTCTGTAATAAAACAAAAAAAAATCTCTTGTTTTCCCACCTTACTGAACTAGAGTAGTCCAGTTTCAGAGTTGCTGATCCCTGGGCTTTGTTTTTAGTTCCTGTTACTGATCCATTGCCTTATTAGGAAGGAGGGAAGTTTCTTTGCTTACCAGTGGGAGTGGGAAGCACTGAGCAGCCTTTTTGTCCGAATTGGTGAAGTTCAGCCAGAAACTAGTAGTCTATTGGTCGTTTTGGGCCAATTCCTAGCTCCTTTCAGCCCCCTGCTATAAAACACGCTAAACACGTGTTTTCCAGCTTGTACCAACTCTGCACAGATCCTCGTGGTGGCCTGCAGAGTGATCCAAGCAGCAGAGAGCTAAAAGAGTGACTTTCTACCAGATATAAGTATTTTTTGTGGCTTTCCCACTGTTATTAAGCTAGCGACTGCATTTCGCCTGTTTTACTGCTACTTTAAGTGATTTCTGCATTTTACACTGTTTATTGCACTTTAAGTTACTAATTGTTGCAAATTGTTTCTGTAGGCTACACACTAAAGTGCTAGCCGATTTACAGCATTTATAGCATTTACTGTCTGTTTTTCCTTATCTCTGTAATAAAACAAAAAATCTCTTGTTTTCCCACTTTACTGAACTAGAGTAGTCCAGTTTCAGAGTTGCTGATCCCTGGGCTTTGTTTTTAGTTCCTGTTACTGATCCATTGCCTTATTAGGAAGGAGGGAAGTTTCTTTGCTTACCAGTGGGAGTGGGAAGCACTGAGCGCCTTTTGTCCGATTTGGTGAAGTTTCAGCCAGAAACTAGTAGTCCATTGGTCGCTTTGGGCCAATTCCTAGCTCCCTTCAGCCCCTGCTATAAAACACGCTAAACTGTACTGCTGATCTAACCAGCATATCCTATAACTGAAAAGTTCATCTCTACTTGATTCCCAAGTAGACTATTCTCTATCTGTAAAGCCTAGCACTTACTCCTACAGTACTTGCACCTTGATAAAGCACTCTTATTATAGATAGTACCCCACCAGCCCAAAACCCACTTCCCCGAGTCCTTTGAAAGTTCTTTATCTACTACTTCTAGTATGTCGAGGGATCAGTTGCTAGTGTCCTCTCCAGCTCAACTGGTGAACCTGGGAATATTGAGGCAATGTTACAATTGCCTCATGTACACAGACAATCCTCTCCTTCTCCCACAAAACACAAATACATGCGAGATGCAACTATACGGCCAAACTGGAGGCTGAGCTCTCTCAACATAGGACTGGCAAGACCAGACAGGAGGAGAAGGCAACCACACACAATACATACCCAGTCACACATGGTACCATCACAACTTCAAATCATACACATACTCACACAAAGACATACTCGGAGGCTCTGGTCAAAATTTACCAAAACAGCAGAGGCCACCAAAGCAGACACCCAAACAACTACCACCTCACGACCCAACACATGCAACACATAGACCACACAGTCAGAGTGTCAAACAGTCACAGCCCTTAAGGCCAAACAAAATGCCAGACACACTTGTCATTGGTGATTCCATAGTCAGACACACTGACGCCCCTCTGACCAGACTGAGTAAGGAGAAGGTCACAGTAAGCTGCCTGTCGGGCGCTAGAATCCGCCACATAACGCAAGCACTCAGGTCTCTCAACAGCAGGTACAAGTACGACTCAGTCATTGTCCACGCTGGTGTCAACGACCTGAGACGCACCTCCTTGGACTACATGAAAAGGGACGCCGAGGAGCTCTCTGATTATGTAGCCCAGGCAGGTATGACCCTGACCTTGAGCAGTATCCTACCTTCACCTAGAATGATGCCACAATACAGTGATAAGATGATCAGCTTTAATAATTGGCTTAAATTCTGGTGTCATTCAAAGGGGATCCAATGTCTGTCTGCCTGGGATGACATGCTGGACAAGCCACGCTGCTCGCAAGGGACGGCTTGCACCTGTCACCCTGGGCTTCCGGATATTGGCAAAGGCTCTTGCCACCCCATAGTGCCTTTTTAGGCAAGGCTCAAATTCTAAACCTACCACCCTAGAACACCAAAAGGAAAAAACTAAGGGTAATGCTGCTCAATGCCAGAAGTCTCAATCTCAAGATGCACGCACTCGAGGCCCTTCTCAATATGGAGAACATCGATGTCTGTGCTGTGACAGAAACCTGGTTCAAGGCTCCTGAGAGCACCCCAGCACTAACAGGTTTCACCTCATATCATACGCTCCGCCCCAAAATCCGGACAACACCAAGAAAGGAGGGGGGGGTTGTCCATATTCATAAAGGACACCCACACCTCAAGGTTGGTGGCAACGCACGATGCATCGGAGACCATCCAGGTGCAATTAACCATAGGCAAGACTGCTCTGCAATTTGTAGCATATTACAGGCCACCCTCTCAAACTCAGGAACCTCACATGGCCTTCCTGAAAACATTGGAGGGGATAAATGTATCTCCAAACATCATCATACTAGGTGACTTCAACTACCCTAATATAGACTGGGAACACTACTCAAGCCCGAACACTCTAACCCAAAGATTCCTGGAGTTCATAAACTCAAATGCCATGGAACAACTAGTCACCATCCCCACAAGAGGTGAAAACATACTTGATCTCATCATCACGAACATGGGATCAAAATGTTCAACACCGAAGTATACCCTCACTGGTGAGATCAGATCATAAACTAATCTCGCTGGAGGTCCTCATCCCGCCCCACCTGAAACAAAAAGACCACAGTGAAAAACTTCTCAAAAGCCGATTTCACACTTCTAAAACTAGTGTGGTCTCCTTTAAGGCCCCTGAGCCAGTGGTAAACATTACTCAAACCGCTGAATCACTTACAAATGCCTTCTACCAGCACCTACAGGACTGCATGGATCAGGCAATCCCAAACAAAACTAAGACTCTCTGTACCAAAGGCAAGCGTCCAGTCTGGTGGACCCCAGCCATAAACAAGCTCTACAACAAAAGGAGGAAGCTACTACAAGATAGAGCAAAATCCTTGAAAGGTAAGACACCTTTGATCATTATAAGTAAAAACTAAGAGCTCTCATAAAATCATCCAAGGCAAATTTTGAGAGAAAAATCGCCAAGGACTCTAAAGACAATCATAAGGCCTTCTTTAGCTATGTTAGAAACCTAGGGGTAAAACTCCCAGATATGCTCAGAATTAGTTCAAAATGATGTGAAAATTACTGAACCTACACACATTGCTAACATACTGGCTGACAGGTTCAGTGCAAACTTCCCCCCTCCCCCCCAAAAGGAGAGAGATCTATTGCAGAGGATTGTAGCCCCCCAAACATCTCCAACGCCCAGGTGAGAACTGCCCTCACTAAGGCAAAAAACACAGCATCCATGGGACCGGATGGTGTCCCCGGCTGTGTGCTTCATGAACTCAACGAGGAATTAAACCCACAGTTAGGACAGCTGTTTAATCTTAGCCTCACCTCAGGATACATACCCAAGGAGTGGCGACGCGACTGTGGTCCCACTTCATAAGGGCGGTGCCTCCACAGACCCTGGAAATTACCGCCCATTAGCTTGACAAGCCTTATCTGCAAAGCCATGGAGAGGATCATAATGGAACTCATAAATAAAGACATAGGAACTTGCAGACTTTGGATCCAACCCAGTTTGGCTTTGTCAAAGGCAGATCCTGCCTCTTAAACTTGGTTGACTTTTTCGAGACAGTCACCAAGGCCATTGATGAGGGAAAGGCAGTCCATACAGCCTACCTCGACCTGGCAACGGCCTTCACACAATACCCCACTCAGGTATCATCGAAAAACTCATCAGCTTGAATGTAAACCCATACATCACAAGATGGGTTGCAAACTGGCTAAGCGACAGAACCCACAAGGTCAGAGTTGCTGGAGCCATGTCAGACTCAAAGCCTGTCACAAGTGGTGTCCCACAGGGCTCAGTCCTGGGTCCACTCTTGTTCGGCATCTACTTTCTGAAGTACAAGCAAACACAGGAGGGTTATGGCTGACAAAGTTTGCAGATGACTGCAAACTGGGCCATAGTCGAAAACACATCTGACACAGATATCCTCCAGAAGGGCCTCACAGAAACGGATAACTGGTGCCAGAGCCATGGCCTGAAGTTAAACGCCAAAAATGCATAGTCATACCCTTCGGGAAAAACAAGGTTACCCCTAGCTACCATATAGGTGACAATCCACTGAGCACAGAAAAGTCATCAGGGATCTGGGGACCCAAGTTGACAGTAGTCTTCGCTTGACACTCATGTTGCTAAAGTAGTTAGGAAAACCTTCTATATCGCCCACCTGATCATGAAGGGATTCACATCTAGATCAAGGAGGTCATCGTCCCCTGTACTCATCACTCATTAGACCTATGATTGAGTACAATGCCCGCTCGAATGTATCTGACCAGACACCTGATGCAGCTTGAAAGGCCCCAAAAGTTCCTCACCAAAAGGATAAAGGGTCTCAAAATATGTCTTATGCTGCCCGACTGAAAGAACTCCAGCTTTATTCAGTCTCATACCGCTTGCTCAGAGGTGACCTGTGCCTGACATATAAGGCCATGTCAAACCCAGATTTGATGAATATGCTTCACCTCAAAACTCTAGATCCCTCAGAACCACAAGGGCGGAGACTTAAACCTTGACACGGTTATAAATAGAACGTGCTGGAGGGACAGATTCATCACCCAGAGACTCCCTATGCTGTGGAACAAAATCCCGGTACATGTGAGGCAGAGCACCTCGCTGGCCTTGTTCAAGAGGAATCTTGACCAATGGATGGGAGATCGCAGATATACCCCAGGGATTACTTCAGTGTCACTGCTTGACAGAGGCACAGAAAAATGATAGGCATAGTTTTTATTCAAACTAAAGGGGTGGCGAAAGCCACATAACTATGGGCTAGGCTTATAAATGCCCTTGGGCAGATAGCCTAGTATGAACCTATGAACCTATGAACCTATGGAGGTGTGGTAGCTACAGCTTCACAGAAGGTAGGTGGAAATACCTCTTAGAACAAGAAATGTGGAGAAAGCCCAACAAATAGGGGAAAATGCTCCAGAATTGGGGGCAGATTGTAAGAATTCCTGTTATACACTTAGAGGATTGCTAGATTAACAGGGTTTGTCTGCACATGTGTTTTCTGTGTGATTTGAAGTCTGACAGTAATATGTATATAATAAATGTCCCAACTGTCCAGATTTCCACAGTATGTCCAGAGGTTTGCCTCTTATGTTCAGTCTGTTCCTCATACAGTTTCTGTTTTTTACAAATCAGTAGGATGATCTAAGGATTGAAGTCACTAAGTGATGACATCCATTGTGTTTCAGACTTCATATCCTTCAGAAAGGGTATGCTACAACAAACCCTGTAACACCAGCAACTCTTTCAGTTTATAACACTATTTTTTAAGATAAGCCCTTATTGTTGGACCTCTGTCCCCAAAGTATGTCAGGCTTTGTCCAGATGTCACGAATGGGTTGAGTAGTATGACCGCATTTCATGATATATTTGTTAGAGAGGTGAAGAAGTGAAAACAGGCAAGATGGAGTGGGTGGAGAAGAGTGTCAGGAGTGATTTGTGAGAGACGAGTACCAGTAAGAGTGAAAGGGAAGGCTTACAAGAGGGTAATGAGACCAGCTATGTTATATGGGTTGGAGACAGTGGCATTGACAAAAAGGCAGGAGTTAGAGCTGGATGTGGCAGAGTTAAAGATGTTAAGATTTGCACTGGGTGTGACGAGGGTGGATAGGATCAGGAATAAGTATATTAGGGAGTCAGCCCAGGTTGGAAGGTTTGGAGACAAAACCAGAGAGGCAAGATTATGTTGGTTTGGACATGTGCTGAGGAGGGATGCTGAGTATATTGGGAAAAAGATGCTAAGGATGAAGCTGCCAGGTAACAGGAAAAGAGGAAGGCCTAAGATAAGGTTTATGGATGTGGTGAGAGAGGACATGCAGGTGGTTGGTGTGACAGAGCAAGATGCAGAGGACAGGAAGAAATGGAAACAGATGATCCGCTGTGGCGACCCCTAACGGGAAAAGCCAAAAGAAGATGATGATTATATATATATATCTATACAAAAGCATTAATGATTTTATATATATATATATATATATATATATATATATATATATATATATATACACACACACACACATATATATATATATATATATATATATATATATATACACACACACATATATATATATATATATATATATATATATATATATATATACATACATATATATATATATATATATATATATATATATATATATATATATATACACATACATACACATACAAAAGCATTAATGATTCCACAGAGTTTTTTATATCTAATCTATTAACCTATTTTATATATATATATATATATATATATATATATATATATATATATATATATATATGTAAGCGGGTTTGCGCGACGCTAAGCAATGCTAAAAGCTGCTTAGCCCTAAAGTCACTTAGTCCTGCTTGGCATTGCTTAGCACTCCTTATACCAAATAAAACAAGTGCAAACCTGTGCTAATTTCAAAAAAGGAAAAGAAAAAAGGTGATAGAACAGTTCACATCGTATATCTACTGACACTGCAATTTTGAAACAGCTGCACTACCCTGGTTAACAAATATCAATTACTACATCATTGAAGAAAATAAAATTAATTTAACAATGCTTTCACACTTAAAACTAAATGGCCTGCCTTGGTTCTTGAACCCTAATCTCCCACACACAAAGCTGGAGCTCTAACTGCTACACTATTAAATCTTTAAAGATTTTGCCTATAAATTTGAAGTTAGCTCATACAAGATGGAGTGCAAACCCACTCAGCTATGCTTAAACTTCACTTATATATGAAAAAAATATATATAATATATATAACCACTTTAATTAGATATATCCACAATACTAATATTTAACATTTGATAATACACAACCTGTCATTCTATCAATTTTCTAAGTCTGTATGAGCAATATTATTACAATCTCCCCTATTTTGAGACCTTTGCCCCATGTTTATTTCATGGCTTTATCCTGATTTCTTGCTAGAAGAGGTTGAGGTAAATGGGATAATGTGAGGATTGCAGTCACTAAATAATGACATCCATTAGAGTATCAGTCTTCATACCCTTCAGACAGTCTTGATAACACAAAAGCTGTTATTCTATCAACTTTCTAAGTTTGTCAGCGCAATATTTAAAAATTGTCCCTCTTTTTGGGCCATTGTTCTGCTTTCATTTATGAGTGTCTGGATTTCTTGATCTAAGAGGTTGACAGGTATGGTATGGCTGTAGCCACATTTCTTGTACTAAGAGGTGGAGAGGTATAATATGTAAAGTGCCGTACAGCACTTTGATAATGTATGGGGTGTATGACAATACCTGTCACACACCCCCTGCATTGCTTCCCATTGCAAAGCCTGCTTTCAGTGTCCATGGACACTGAACGCAGGTAGAAAATGCCGTATGGCTCTTTGACAATGCAGTGGGTGTGTGACAATACCTACTACACCCCCACCCCCTGCATTGCATCCCATCCAAAAGCCTGCTTTCAGTATCTGTGAAAAGTGAAAGCAGGTAGAAAGTGCCGTACAACACTTTGACAATGCAGGGTATGCATGATAATACCTGTCACACACACCCTGCATTGTTTCCCATTCAAAAGCCTGCTTTCAGTGTCCGCAGACACTGAAAGCAGGTAGGAAGTGCATTATAGCACTTTCAGAGTGCATGGGGCATGTTAGATCTGCCAGCACTACTGACACATGCCCCCTGCACTCTGAAAGTGCTTGTGTCTGCATACCTGCTAATGGTGGCATGCCTTCTTTAATATGAATGGAGCCCTGCTGTTACGGTTATGCGGACGTGCACACCTTTCACTCTGTGTAGTAATAACGCTATTCCTACACGGAGTTTATTGAATCCTGGGGTTGGAGTCAGATGTTGTTTTAAATAAAATAAAAAAATTAGTTATGAACACAATATGAAAAGTGCATTTAAGCTATATTTGGGATAAGAACATTCACACCTCAATTCCTGGGTCTTTGCCCCCCACAGCTATTATTATCATGTCTGGGGTTGCTGCACTTGGTGGGAAGGATTTCCCAGTTGCATTGATCACTTCTGAGAAGGATATGATTGTGCAAGAGTGCACCATTGCATGCCTGGCACATGGTACATATCCCATTTCCTTCGGTGCTATAATACAGTCCCATAATTCCATAACTACATCACAGGAATAGAAGCTGTTCAACAGAAAGATACTAAAGCATATATGTGTTTGCTCATTCTGCCATGTACCAACTGGCTTTGAGAGTTACACCTTTGTTCATTGTTAACATGGAAGGCTAAAGAAGATTTAATAGCATGTAAACTCTGTAACAATGATTATATTAGCTAGATAACAAGTAAGTCCATATATTATAGTAGGTATAAAGGAAGAAAGGGGTTGGTATCACTAATAAAGTCAGAGAGATAAGAAGAGATGCACTGAACGGTAATTATGTTTTGGGGCATGAAAAGAGAGGCTGTTTTACAAAAGAGCACCATAATTAGACTGGATTGTTTTATGGGCAACAGACATTAGGTAAGTTTATGCTATATCAGACTCTGCTTGTTGCCAGTAAACAGATACACATATGTATTTAAATACATAATTTGCCAAAGCTATACCAGAGATAAGGCAGGCAAAGGAAGTGTCATTCCAAATTTGGTAAAATAGTTCAGAAAATGTATGTGAACCTGGTTTTGAAAGACTCAGGGTCAAGTTTAGACAAAGTAGAAGGTTAATTTACATATTCAGAGGTCAACACTACATCAGTGGGTATCTCATAGAAAACATTATGATTATTTTTATCAATTTTTACACATATAAAATAACTATGTATAAACTATATTTAAACTTCTTAATGAGTTAGCATCCCTAAACATATCACAGTCTGCTCTGTCTTGATTTAGAAGCTACTTAACAGACTGTCAACAGGCAGTGAAATGTCATACTCAACTATCTTCTCTTTTACCTGTTGCTGTTGGTGTACCCCAAGGGTCAATACTTGGCCTAATACTTTTCTCTAACTTCACAAATAAACTTTCATCAGATACACAAAGTACTTCCATCATACACTATGCTGACGATTCTACCCTTATTTGTTCAGCTCCCCTCTATACCTGCAAACCCAGACTGCCTTCAGTGACATAGAAAACTATCTTTCCAACTCTCAACATATTCTCAGTCTCACTAAAACTAAGCTCATACTGTTTGCTGCAACAAAATATAAAGCTAGGTAATTACAAGAAAAACTGGCAAATACTCAAGAAACAAGTCAAGGAAGTAAACCACAAAGTTGAAAGTTTATTGGTTTAGCGCTTTCATCCACATAGTACGGGACTTCTTCAGAACACAGCAAAAAACACATAATCACTTTGAATAACCCAGCCTTTGCATCAATAGGCTGAGGCTCATCCCACGTGCACCCTACACAAAACAAACCCCAAAGGCACTTACAAATCTAAATAATGTTTTCCCTTGTGTTAATGCAATGAATACACATCCATCCCAGTTGCTATATTTTGTATAATTCTAAAATCAATGCGGCAGCACTTTATATCTGTAAACTGACTGATACTTGTGCTGCTAAAATAACATAAAATGTCCCAAAGTACTGAAACACTGTATTGCATATACACAATAAAGTGTTAACATAATAATAATAATACAAAAGTAGCTGAAAAATAGCTAAAAATGAGAACACCGAAGGAAAATACATATGTATGTTTTGTATATATGCATAAAAAATAAGAAAAATAGCCATCTACTTAAATCCACTAGTCAAAACATTATAATTCAGAACCTGCCTTAAGTTTTAAGAAACTACTACTGGAACACTGGTTGCTGAGCCGAGGAAGAATGGTGGCAATCACCTTGACTTGCCAAAGCAGTTCTCTAAACTCCAACCTATCATTAAAGGACCCACCTCTCATACCCTGCTGTACCTAGTCGATAAATACAAACTTGAATGTACGCTTTTCGTTCTTGTCAATATGTTTGTATAATGCATTTTTAGTGTCATGCTTCTCGATACTATAAATATGCTGGTAAATTCTACTCCTGAGACATCCTTTTGTCTTACCTACATAGAAGCTATTACACTCCTGACATAGGGCCACATAAATCACTCCCTTTGAGACACAATTACATTTCTTTTTCAAAAAAAGTGAACAAAATTCTTCAATTTGACCACTTCCATCTCAAAAATAAGTTTATATTGGTTGCAAAAACCACATTTGGACACCTTCCCCTTAGACCCATTTGATTTTACTCTAACATGTTTTTTATACTAGCGTCATGCTTATACACATTGTTTGGTGTCCTACCAGCTATCCTTTCCCATTCCTTGTCCACATTGAACATACACCAAAAATTTTCAATAACCTGTTTTATACAATAAAATCATTATTAAATGTTAGAATTAAAGCTCCCTTAAAGGAATTCACATCCCTGTTGTCATAAATTCACCTGCAGCCCTCATGACTTCTTTTTTTACCCAATAAAGGCACAAAATATCCATTGAACCTCTTCATCAAAACCTCTTGGAAAATACTCTCCAAGAACAAATCAGGATATCCTCTCTTCCGTAGCATATCACATAATATGTCACTTTATGAAATAAAGTCACAGTTCTCTGAGACAATCCTTGCTAACCTCACCAGCTGCCCTTTTACTAATGCCTTTTTCTGGTGACTTGGATGACAACTAGAAAAATGCAAGATGGAATTAGAATAGGTCGACTTCCTGAAAATATTCAGTTCAAATCTAGCCTGACCCCTGTTCTTACTGATGGAAATGTCCAAATAATTTTAAACTGGCCCTATGCTTAGTAGTGAATTTGAGAAATGTTGTAATTTGGTTCAGAAATTTAAAAAAATCCTTTAACCGTTCTTCAGTATCTATCCAAAAAATCACCATGTCATCCAAGAACCTCCCATAAAATGACCAGGAGTCCTTGAAACTAGATTTAAAGACATGGTTTAATTCCCAATAAGCTAGAACCAAATTGGCAAAAATGGGGGCACAAGCAGCCCCCATTGCCACTCTTGCTTTTTGCCTAAATAATTGACCTTCAAACAGAATGAAATTGTTTTCAAGCACTAGCCCTATTAATGTTTTGAGCAATAAGGCCTTACTACCATCTACACCCCCTATTGGCAAAGATAATCGTAGAACCACTCAATACCAGTGTTGTGGGGTATTACCGAATATAAGTCCACCATGTCAATGGTTACTTGTATTACATCATCAGAATACAAATCAGAAGAAATTCTAGATAAAAAATCCTATGAGTCCTTGAGGCATGGTGTGTATTTAGCTAGCAAATCTTTTGTGCGACAATCAATGAATTTTGCAATAAAAAATGTCTTTAGGTCTAAGGGGGGTTGAATGTCTTTGTGGATCTTCGGTATACCAAAGATTGCTAGTATTCTTGGATTCTCTACCTTTAAATGTCCACAATCTGATGGTAATAACTGATTATTGAGAACCAAATCATCTAGTAATAAATCAATCTTATGAAAATAAATATTAAGTTAATTCAAACCTGTCTCTTCGTATGTACTTGAAAATAACACAGTATATATCCTGTTAATATACTCAGTTTTGTCCATCACCACCAATCCCCCACCCTTGTCAGGCTTCCTAACTCTAATATCCTTCAATAAGCTGTCCTCTTCATCTGTTAAAGTACTACTAATCAGGTCTTTCTTACCATAAAGTAACTGTCTCATCTCAGTTCCACATTTTTTTTCAAAAATAGACAACAGGGATTAAAGGTACTAGGCATTTTACATCAGTTGGAGGTTAACATTCTAGTCTTTTCATTAGACTCAAAGAAAAAGCCAAGATTAATTTTCCTAACAAACAGTTTTAAATTCAATAATACATCTTCAATTTTGCATTATGTGAGGGCACAAAAGTAAAACCCTTTTCAAACAAATCTGCATGTTTGACAGTGAATACAACATTGCTATAATTGAATATTTTAAAATCACCATTCATATTAGAAATAACAGTACAAATGCAGGCCCCACCAAGTCACTGAATTCATCTTCTTCAAACACTAGTTGTGCTGCATGGAATTGTAATCCTTCCTGTTCCCCCTCCCCCACACATTCCCTGTCCCCCTCTGGGCTTGACCTTGGCCACCCTGAAACCCTTCTCTCTGATCCTCAGTCTCTCGGGCCTCCTCGGGGGGGGTGGTGCACTAAAGGGTCAGCCACCTGAGAGTATGAGATGGTATCACTACTAACCCTACCGACAACATCATAGTTGTTGCTATCCACATACCAGTCTTGCCCTGATCATGTAATACTAGTGACCACTGACGTGGTAGACTTATATTTTGTAATACCCTATGGTATGATTATCTTTGGCAATACAGGGGTGTGGATGGTAGTAAGACCTTATTGCTCAAAACATTAATGGAGGCAGTGCTTGAAAACAATTTCATTCTGTTTGAAGGTCAATGGCAAAAAACAGGAGTGGCAATGCGGGCTGCTTGTACCCCCATTTTTGCCAATTTGGTTCTAGCTTATTGGGAATTAAACCATGTCTTTAAATCTAAGTTCAAGGCTTCCTGGTCATTTTATGGGAGGTTCTTGGATGACATAGTGATTTTTTGGATGAATACTGAAAAACGGTTAGAGGACTTTTTTGAATTTCTGAACCAAACTACAACATTTCTCAAATTCACTATTACTAAGTCTAGGGACAGTTTAAATTATTTGGACATTTCCATCAGTAAGAACAGGGGTCAGGCTAGATTTGAATCTAACATTTTCAGGAAGTCGACCTATTCTAATTCCATCTTGCATTTCTCTAGTTGTCATCCTAGTCACCAGAAAAAGGCATTAGTAAAAGGGCAGCTGATGAGGTTAGCAAGGATGGTCTCAGAGGACTGACTTTATTTCACAAAGTGACATATTATGTGACATGTTACAGAATAGAGGATATCCTGATTTGTTCTTGGAGAGTATTTTCCAAGAGGTTTTGATGAAGAGGTTCAATGGACATTTTGTGCCTTTACTGGTTAAAAAAGAAGTCACAAGGCTGCAGGTGAAGTTATGATAACAGGGGACATGAATTCCTTCAAGGGAGCATTAATTTTAACCTTTAATAATGATTTTTATTGTATAAAACAGGTTATTGAAAATTTTTGGTGCATGTTCAATGTGGACAAGGAATGGGAAAGGATAGCTGGTAGGAATTCAAAAATTGTGTATAAACATGATGCTAGTATAAAAAACATGTTAGTAAGAGTAAAATCAAATGGGTCTAAGGGGAAGATGTCCAGATGTGTTTTTTGTAACCGGAAGTGTTAAATTAAAAATTTTGCTCACATTTTTTTGAAAAAGAAATTTAATTGTGGCTCAAAGGGAGTGATTTATGTGATCCTATGTCAGGAGTGTAATGGCTTCTATGTAGGTAAGATAAAAGGATGTCTTGGGAGTAGAATTTACCAGCTTATGCATAGTATCAAGAAACATGACACCAAAAATGCATTATACAAACATATTGACAAGATAGAAAAGCATACGTTCAAGTTAGTAGTTATTGACCAGGTACAGCAGGATATGAGAGGTGAGTATTTTAATGATAGGTTGGAGTTTAGAGAACTGCTCTGGCAACTCAAGGTGAATGCCACTGTTTTTCATGGGCTCAGTGGCCAGTGTTCCAGTAGTAGTTTCTTAAAACTTAAGGCAGGTTCTGAATTATAGTGTTTTGACTAGTGGTTTTAGGTAGATGGTTATTTATCTGATTTTTTACATATAAGTAACATACATGTGTCTTTTCCTTTGGTGTTCTCATTTTTAGCTATTTTTTCAACTTCTTTTGTATTATTATTATGTTAATATTTTATTGTGTCTATACAATACAGTGTTTCAGTACTTTGGGACATTTTATGTAGTTTTAGCAGCACAAGTATCAGTCAGTTTACAGATATAAGGTGCTGCAGCATTGATTTTAGAATTATACAAAATATAGCGACTGGGATGGATGGATGTATATTCATTGCATCAACACAGGGGGAAACGTTATTTAGATTTGTAAGTGTCTTTTAGGTTTGTTGTGTGTAGGGTGCATGTGGGATGAGTTTCAGCCTATTGAGGCAAAGGCTGGGTTATTTAAAGTGATTATGTGGGTTTTTCTGTGTTCTGAAGAAGTCCTGTACTACGTGGGTGAAAGCGCTAAACCAATAAAGTTTCAACTCTGTGGTTTACTTCCTCAGCGACAGTCTATCCAATACCCCACACCCTTTCACCATCTCATCCTGTAATAATACTATTACCAAGCCAGTGGAACACACTAAGCTCCTAGGTGTGATCATAGATATTAACCTTATGTTTGACAAACTCCTTGCATTAACAATCAAGAAGGTACATTTTAAGCAACGCTCTCTCTACAGAATCAAACCCTTCCTCACTGAGATTGTTGTAGGAGTAATAATGTTTTTAAGTGCAGGTGCATTGCCAGGTTGGTTAAGTACTTTATGTGCCACTATAAGTTGGTTGTACTGAATTAAGCTAGGCAGTTCTAACCACCCAAGATAGTTTAGGTTGTTACAGTGGTGTGTCCTGAAGGGCATCCCAGTGGCAAATCTGGAAATGTGATTGTAGCAGTAGAGAGTTTGTTAAAATTAGTTTTGCTTAAGTTGGTGAGTAGAGGGGATACGTAGAGAAAAGTTGAGAGTAGATGAGAGTGTGCAATGGCAGATCTAGCTAGTGGGGTTAGGAAGGGTTTAATCTTGTATAGTGACCCAACTTTTGTATTAATGGTTGTGATAGATTGGTTGACATGCAAATAAAATTTAAGACTATTATCTATGATAACGTCTAGAAATCATAACAAATAATATAACTGGCTAATACTAGGCAATGACTGAAAAAGACAAAAATATAGGAGAACAGTACATGATGCAGGGAATACAAAATTAAGAGTAGTGGGTTGTTAAAGGAAAAGTTTTCATAGGTGGTAAAGGGGGGAAAAAGCAAAGCTATGAGAGAGAGAGAGAACACACTTAACATGCAACAGCCTGAACCCACTTTCTATCCACTCTGATATATACATCCCCAATTTTTACAAACCTCAGAAGATCTCAGATAAACAAACTTGAGTCCTGCTATAACAAAATAGCAAGATTTGCCTCAAACCTCCCATTCAGATCTCAACATTGTAGCTCCTAAACCTCCTATAATGGCTCAAACTTCCCAATCTACTTACCTTTGACCAACTAAATTTCACCCATTCCATATTCTACCACACTAGCAACTGCTCTGCACTCAAAGACCTAGTTCATTCTTACTCTTGCCCTCACTCATAACGTCCTCCAACAAAAACCTTCTGAAAGTTACAGAATCTAACAATAACTATGGAGACTCGCTATTTTTTTACCAAATAGCTAAGTTATAGAACTACTTATCACAAAAATTTCTTAATACTCCCTGTAACTCCACATTTTAACAACTTCTAAAAGAATACCTTACAGAAAACTGGTTTTGCTCCTGTACTAGTCCCGGCTGATAATAGGTCCCTAAAAGTTCACTAACTACCGCTGAACCTCTCTTAATTCTAGCAACCTGTTATCTAGTCTCCTTCTGTCTGTCTGTCTCTCTCTCTCTCATAGCTTTGCTTTTTCCCCCCTTTACCACCTATGAAAACTTTTCCTTTAACAACCCACTACTCTTAATTTTGTATTCCCTGCATCATGTACTGTTCTCCTATATTTTTGTCTTTTTCAGTCATTGCCTAGTATTAGCCAGTTTTATTATTTGTTATGATTTTTAGACATTATCATAGATAATAGTCTTAAATTTTATATGCATGTCAACCAAACTATCACAACCATTAATACAAAAGTTGGGTCACTATACAAGATTAAACCCTTCCTAACCCCACTAGCTAGATCTGCCATTGCACACTCTCATCTACTCTCAACTTTTCTCTACGTATCCCCTCTACTCACCAACTTAAGCAAAACTAATTTTAACAAACTCTCTACTGCTACAATCACATTGCCAGATTTGCCACTGGGATGCCCTTCAGGACACACCACTGTAACAACCTAAACTATCTTGGGTGGTTAGAACTGCCTAGCTTAATTCAGTACAACCAACTTATAGTGGCACATAAAGTACTTAACCAACCTGGCAATGCACCTGCACTTAAAAACATTATTACTCCTACAACAATCTCACACCTCTTCGCTCTTCCAATAGATTGCTAGTTCAAGCTGTCAAAACTAATAATTAAGCAGGTGTCTCTCTCTTTGCCAACTATGTAGGTAGAACTTGGAACTCTCTCCCCACTGACATCACCCTAGAATCCACCCTGAGTCAATTTAAGAAAAGACTCCAACAGTATTTGAAACTAAACTGGCTATGTCTTTGTACCAAGCCTGACTAGCTCTCTCCTTATGAAGCAGTCTAATTACTTTTATTGCAATTAAGTTGTCGCAAATTCTAGGTTGTTTACCTTGTGAATTCTTAAATTTTGGAAATTGTATAACTTGCTTCTCTAAAGAGATTGTAAACAGTGTTTAACATGAACCATGTAATTTCTTTCTGTTAGTACCTTGGATCTTTTCTCCCTGGGCCTCTGCAGAAAATGGACATGTATGCATTTGGACTATCAACAAATGTTAAATAAATAAATGACCATCTTCATTAACTTCTGTAATATATTGTAAACTAGCCTGTTATATTATTGTTAAAAATATCTCCTCATTGTTATTTTTGTAATTTTTTTTTGTTAACTTCATTGCTTGGAGATTTTCTCCCCGGGCCTCCACTGAAAATGGGACTAGGACATTCCTAGTAAACAAATGTAAAATAAATAAATAAATGAAAATATGAAAATTAAAGCATATTCGAGTAGCATATACTCAGCAGTCCTGCATTTGTACTCACCTGTGATATTTATGTTTTTTTTTTTACTTACCATGTGTTACCATATTTATAATAAGGCTGAACTGTAACACATGAGGATATTAGGGCTTCATTTGTTTCTGATTTTTTTAATACTACCAACAACTGGCAAGCTAAGGTGACATAATATAAATTGTTTTATATAAAAACACATATTCTTCATCATCATCATCATCATCCTCTTTTTTCCCATTTTTGTACCTGGGTCAGGGTATTGTGTCAATTGTCACCATGTCTTTCTATTCACTGCCAATCTTCTGCCTTCTTCAGCACTCATGTCTGACTGTTGCATGTCTTCTCTCATGCATTCCATCCACCTGTTTGATGGATGCTCTCATTTCTTCTTGCCTTCTTCCTGTCTGTCCCAAATCTTCTTCACTAGACTGTCTTCTGCTTTTCATTTGCCTGAACCACTGTAATCTGTTTTCTTTGACCTTTTCTGCATATCAAGCTACTTTGGCTTTTGCTCTTCTGTCCTTATTTCTTTGCATGTCCCACAGGGTGCTTCCTACCCCCCACCTCAGGCACTTCATCTCCATCACCTCTAGCTTCCTCAACTGCTCTGGCTTTACTGCCCATGTTAATGTACCATACAGTAGTACTGGTTGGAGCACCACTGTTTTGTATAACTTACTTTTCAGCTTCTTTGGAATGCTTCTGTCATGTACTATACCTTACAGTCTGTGGCAGATGGCTGCAACCATCTGATTCTAGCTCTGACCTCCTCATTCAGATTTCTATTCTCCTCAACGACCCTTCTCAGATACTTGAAGCTGTTAATTTGTTCCACTATTTTCCCATCTGTCTCAGTTCTCAGACCAATTGGCATAATGGTTAAGGTCTTCAACTGCCATGCTCGAAGTACAAGGTTAATCCTGACCTCTGGCCATTGCCTGTTTGGAGTCTACGTGTTCTTCTAGTGTCTCTGTGGAAGTTCTTCCCTCTTCTGAAAAAGATGTCGAGTGTTTCCATTACAAGCTCACTCAAGAGTGTAGCTGTGGGCAGCAACACAGACTCTACATGGTGCCCTATAAGGAGAAGAGTTGTGTAGACCAACTGCTTCGGGCATTAACTGTGGTACACAGTATCCTCAAGGTAGGAGAACATGGATTACAGAGTGTGTGCTGTTGCAGGGCTGGTTACAATACAATTCACTACTTATAAATGCATGCAATTGTATAAATACTGCTGCAGCATGAATGGGGCATCTCTTCAGAGTCAGCTGTTGGTATACTTGCCTTGCTGGAGATACACTTTGTTCTTATAGCACCATGTAAATGTATAGTGTGTACTGGCTTATTTATAGGCTTGAGATAAAAGATGGAGATCATTTTGTAATGTGGCAGGTAAACACAGAGCTTTAAGAATGTGAACTCCCAGCTAGTCCTATGTCTGAGTTCCTTAATTTCCAGTTTCCAACCATGTGGCCATCAACAAATCACAGGCGTTTCTCCCACTCCCACTTGTATTACTTGTGGGCGATATTGTACTGTACTGGCTCACCTTCAGTTTCGCGCAGAAGTGGGCATGGCCTGGATGATAGACAAACATACCTGTATATGAAATGAGGCATGATTGGCATGCCATGCATATTAGCCACTGACATCATGCATACAATGAATGTAGATAAGCAGTGGCTAATATGCATAGCCAATTAACAGTATTGTTTCATGTAGCATTACAGTAGTCTTGCTGGTGATAATGGAAAGCACTGGGTTGTGCATATGCCGGAGTTGGTATATCCAAGTGGCAGGGGGGGGGGGTAGTTTCCCCTACTGTTATTACATAGACCATTTTGAACATCATGGTCTAGTTTTAGTCAGTAGCCAGCCTTCATTCTGTAACGGATTATCCATCCTTACAGCACACTTAATATCTGTTCTTTGAAATAAGTGTTTGGATCTGTTAATTTGATACCTTTCTGCTGCTTAAAACATTAATGAAATTAAAAAAAAAAAATGTAATGTTCTGTGATTTAATAATAGTTAAGGGAAAAAAATGCTTCATTCATGGAAATGCTGCGTACCGGATATACAATGAATATTCATTCTGGTTCGAGGCACATCGTGATGAATATTCATTACTAACGAGTGTGAAAACCGTCTTGGGTGGAGTTTGGGTGGTGCTTGCTACTGCACATCTGGTGAGCCAGTACAGTACAATATCGCCTACCTGGGTACTACACTGATCACAATAGACCAATTTGTAGGTTGGGTGAAGAAATTCACAAAAAAAAAAAAAACAGAACTAATTTGCAAACACAGAATAAACACACAAGGTAACAGGCAATTAAAACAATGTGCAAATATTATTAACAGAAGAGAAAAATAAATGCGGATTAATTTTATTAGTAAATATGGGGAGGTAAGCAGCAGTTGAGAACAGAGGATAGAAACAGGAAGTGATGTCAGCTGATGTTTTCAGTGGAAAAGTACAAGCAGTCTGATTTTTGATGGAGGTGTCTTTTGACTTATAGGTTTGTACTAGGCTAGCTGTGCTTGTGGGCTATTTTAAGCCTCATCAATTTACCCCTGTCAGAATTTAACCCTGTACCTTGTGTCTGCAAGGCAAACACCTTAACCATTATGCCAATGTTTTTATACTCAAAATAGAGGGAAAGAAGAGATTTATTTTAGGTGGAGGAGGAGGGATTGCCAGAGTTTGTGTGCAGGAATGAAAAAGGAGTGGTTGGTAAGGTGCAGTTTGTTTTGGAGAGCCTGGAGTGTGAGAGTTAATTGGGAGAAGTTGTGGAGGTGGTAGGGATTGGTTTTATAATGGAGTTTGTCAGCACTTTTCCCTTGAAATGAGACTTATATCAAATGGCCTTACCTGTTAATGAATGAATAAAATCACAACAAAACAACAGCAGTTTTCTTATTTCTCTGAGTTGTGGCAGTCTTAGAACTAGTTGCAATTCACTATAGGGTATGATGAGGATATACCTCTTGAAGGAAAATGCACTTCGATGTGACATTTTAATTTGGAAAGCAGCATTTTTATGAATTATGTTTGGAGATATCTATTTTACAGACATATTTTTCATGGAACTATTATAAATTATCTGCAGTTTCTCATGTTGTTGGTTTTCTTGGCTCCTGAGTAGCTACAGGAATTTCTTTTCCAGTTACTTCCTTGGTCTCATAAACACACTTTGCATACTAACCCTTTGACCTTTTCCTCTGTTCACCTCATTCGGTTTCTTCCATACTTCCTCATTTTCTTTCAGGTTTGGTTCTGTCAACTTGCACAAGCTTTCCATGGTTCTTTATTTAAATTCTGTTAGTTGCATTTTCTTGTTCATATGTCTGTCTGCTTTGTTGACTTTGCTTGCTGTCCTAAGAATTTATTTATTTGTTTGTTTGCCTTTGTAGTCTGGGAAAGTCCAGTTGGACAGAGCCCAGTTTCAGTAGATGTTTGAGGAGAAATGCACTATCGCAGACAGTTCTCAGAAAAAAAAAGAACAGTTACAATTCTCAGAACAAAACAAAACATAATTACAAGACAGGTATATGCAATAAAGTATTTGCATTAACAATTGCAAGTCTATACAGTTCTTGTAGCTCTACAATCTTGAGGGGAAGTAAATGGATTGATACTACAGAAGGAAAAACATTGTAAAGAAGTTTAGTGTTCTTACAATCCCATAAAGAAAGGTTTGCACAGAGTTCAAGATGCGCAATGAAGTAAGTTATAAAATTATATAGAAGGGGAGGGGATATAATAGTACTCTGTAGGAGAATAGTGGGTAATATCATATGACTGAGAGAACATGGTATAGGATTAGTTCTGTTGAGGCTGCCTGTTCCATACTTGTGTATCTAGAAGTTGTGTAATTTTAATATACAGGGAATGCATGAACGTGCTAGAGCAGTGGATGTGGGCAGTTAGAAAAAGAGGAAGATGAGAGGTGTTGTTTAAGGGGGGTGTAAAGTAGGATATTGATTCAATGTAATGCTTGAAGAAGAGGAGGTCAAAGGGTTATTGATAAGCAATAAGAAGTTTGTGCTTTTACTAGAGGTCTCAACCTGGTGATGAACATGAGCATGACCAGGACTGGGTAAGGCATTGTTTGAGTTAGATTTTATAGCTTGTGAGTTTGTTAGTCATTTTTCTTGTGTAGGGATGGCGTTCCAGAGTTTGGAGATGCAACAGGAGTATAGTGAGCCCCCTGATGATCGATTTGCTTTACTAGTGCTTAGTAGAAGCTTATCATGAGAACGGAGGTCCCTTGTGGAGGTGTAGGGCAATAATATGTATTTTTAATGAAAGGCATTTTTCAGGATAATATATCAATCTGTATGCTATAACTAGCTGAGAGTATGTTAGGTAGTTTTTACACTCTAGCCAGTTTAGCTGTTCTAAGGCTTGGCAGTGGTAGTTTGTGGTGCAGTGCTGGTAGCAAATTTAGCTGCTTTGTTGTAACAACAGACTAGCTTGAGTTTTAGTATAGAGCCTAGGCTTGTAAATAGGTGAGGAATATTAGAGGGTTGAAAGTAAATAGGATGAGGCTAGTTTTTTTTATTGCTGGGTATTTAAGGTACTGTTTTGCCCTATAAAGAAAACCAAGTTTCTGATGGGTCTTTTTAATTGTTTGAAAAATATGTTGATCAAAATTACGATTATCTATTACAATGCCTAGTCATTTAGTATGTGGTGCTACCGCAGTATTAGTATTATTTCCAGATATAACTAAGAAAGATTGTTCTTGACTGAGATAATGTTTTAGGATGAAGAATACCAGTTCTGTTTTATTATATTAAGGAATAGGTTTGAATTTTTCAGCTGGGTTTCAATTGCAGAGAAAGATATTTTGAGTGATTTCTTGGAGTCTGGATATTGTGGGTGGGTATATATATTAAAGTTAAATCATTGGCATATTGTACTATGTTTGCTTGTTCTTTGGCAGTGAGAAGCTTGTTTATAAAAAATATTAAAAAGAAGGGGTCCTAGTATAGAGCCCAAGGGACACCTATGGTAATTGAAATAGAGGAAGAGAGGTATTTTTTGTATTTGGCTGCTTGTTGCCTTCCAAGCAGATAACTAAGGAACCATTTAAGGGAAGATTGAGAGAGACCTATAGAAGTGAGGTCACTGAGTGAATGTTGGTGTGATACAGTGTCAAAAACTTTGGATAAATTTAGGAACACATTTGATACTATTATTGAAATGAAGGAGGGCAGTGGTTGTGCTGTGTTGGGGTCTGAAGCCATGCTGTGTTTTTGGGAGCAGATTAGTTGAATTTAGGTGATGCAGAAGCTGAGCGAGAATACATTTTTTAATTATTTTTGATAGAGGAGAGAAGATTGCAGCCTCTAGTTACTAAACGCTGCAAATTTGCCACCTTTGTGTAAATGTATAATAAAGGATTTTTTCCAGATGGAGGAAACATATTTTTTGGATATATGTCTGTCTATCAATATAGATATGGGAAAAGCAATTGGATTTGTAACCATTTTTAAGTAGTTCAAGGGGAGCTGTTCAGCAGCTAGGGTGGTTGGTTTTAGCTTTTATAGGAATTTAAGTCAAATAGCTTAAGATATTTAGCAGAGGATGCAGGTACTGAAAGGGTACTGTGAGTACTAATGTTTGAAAGGGACAATGTTGTCTATATAAAATAGTCATTAAAGGTCTAGGAATTGAATCAGTACTGTTGTTGGATAAAGGGGTGGGGATGGTATTTCGACCTGGATGTAAACGTTTATTTATTGATGTTCAGAAGCATTTTGGGTTGTTTTTATGTTCATTGGAGAATGTTATAATAGGTTTGTTTGTCATGTTTTATTTGGTATTTTGTACTATTCCTTATTTGCCTGAAAATTTGAAATGTATTTTGTCCTCTATTTTTGAGCCAATCTTTCCAGGCTTTGTCACACTGTAGCATTAATTTCTTACTTTTCCTTTTTAACCATGGTGCAGGGTTGGATTGGGCCCTTTTGGTACATACTGGGACAAGGTTATTGATAATTTTTTTGAATATCTCATTGAAGTGTGTCATGACAGAGTCTAAGGGTATATATTGTAGCATTTTCCAGTTATATTCTGCTAAGGATTTGATAAAAATGTGTTTATCAAAGTTTTTTTCAGTTACGGACTTGGCTGTAAATTACATGTTTATCTTGGATACTGTAACTTCTGATGTAATTAACTATGTAAATAGTAACTGATGTAATTAACTATCTAAAGCCGTACAAGTTTATAGAATCAGATGGTGCTACTATTGATAAGTTGCAAATCTATATTTAGTTTCCCAGTATTATTGTTTCATTTTGTATATGGCAGGATACCTAATATAGTATATTTTCCAAAGTGGTAATGTTTTTGCCCTGTGAGATATATATGGCTGCTAAACAAAGCAGTTTCCTATTACTGGTTTTGAGGTGTGCTGTAAGTGGTTCTGCATTATTAAACTGTAGTATCTGGGTTTAATTTCTCCATATCGTTTAGGTTTGAAATACCATGACAGGAATGGGCCCTATTACTAAGTCAAAGTATGATTAAAGTTCATGAAATTACTATTGTTTCAGTCTTTGATGTTAGCCAAAAGTGCTCTTTACAGCACCCACAATTTGCCTAGAACTGGCTGCTTCTGCAATTCATATGGAGTTACATGTAGCTGTAGCATATCTAAATATGACAGTAAATTCCTGTTTATAAGACCCATTGTTCCTACTTCTATTGGAACTGTCTGGGTATCCTTCCACATTTCCCTCATTTCTTCATGCAAATCCCAGTGTCATCTGTGCATATGTGTTTATGTTCAGCAAATTCTTGTAGGTGATGGCAATTTTACCTGCTCTTTTATTTTGTTCACTCAAGACTAATTATATTGAAATTAGGTGGAGTAATTTCATTGTCATTTATGTCTTTTTTTTTTCCAGCTGGATTTCTGTAACTATTAGTATGCCTAGGGAATATCAACTGTGCATGTCCTGAATTTTATTGCATATGTTCTAAGAAATATATTTAGAAGTATGGAACTAAAGGATGAGAAAAGAAAAGAGAATTGTGCATTTAATACTATGCAGGTACAGTGTTTCTTTTTTCTGTTGTATGGAGCCAGGGTTTGGGTGAATTTTTTATAGTTTTTTTAGTTGTGTTTCGATGGAAGAGTGGTTGCTGCCAGAGCTAAAGGGTACCATAACATCAGAGTAGAGGATAAGATGTAGAGTAAGGTCATTAGTGTGTGTTAATAAAAAAAAAATAGAGAAAAGGAACTAGGATAGAGTCTAGGGGTATAATCCCACTGAAAGAGGTGCGGGCTAAAAGAATGAAAAAAACTAATTTAACTGTGAAAATTTGTTTGACAAGATGTCTTAGAACTGGGTAATAGATGTGTTACTAATGCCAATATTCTGAAGAGAGAAGGAATAGTTGGTGGTTGATGAGTTCAAAGGCTTTTGTGAGGTTAATGAATATTGATTCTGTCAGGTTACTTTTGCCCATGTTAGTAGTCAGTTAATTACCAAAGCACCCTAACTGTATAATGACCTGTCCAGAATATATGCTGTTTTAGGGTAAGGCAATGGTTCAGCTGAATGCAGCTTGACAGGAGGATATGGCCTATTGTTTTCTAGCAACTTGCCAAAAGTGGGTAAGATGGAAATAGGAAAACAGTTGAGGACTTCAGATGTACAAATTATTTGGTCAGGGATGTAATGATTGTTGCTTTCCAAATATTTTGCATTATCATTTGTTTCAGGCAAAGTTTAAAGATGTGAGGAAGAGACGTTCCTTGCAGTGGTAGATAAACCAGGGAAAGATGTGGTCTGCACCTGAGGAAAGTCTGTGGACATGTCTCTAAGTAGGTTACTGATTTGTTCATATGGGATTTTTATAGAGTAGAAAGGGGAGGAAGGAAGGGGGATCTGGGAGAGAAGAGAGAGGAGTGGAGATACTGCTGATAGCTTCGGGGATGGCTAAAATCTTAGACAAAGCCAGAGCAGATTTGAGGTCCTTGATTATTCTGGATTATGTTGAGAGAGGATTTGTTGTAAGACTATTTGTGTCCTGTTAGTAGCTTGAGCTCACACCATAAGTGTTTGGATAATTTAAGAGAGAAAGTTGCTTGTGCATGAAATGGATTGCTTGGTGCCTCTGTTTGGATTATTTTGCCAAGTTCCATAGTTTGGTAAAGGTAGCATGATTGAAAGGGGTTGATTGTTTTTTCATGAATGCCAGACTTTATCCCCTAGCTTGAGTAGATATTTAGGCTCTTAGGTAAGCAATGATCTTTGTTCTTATTTAAAAAGGTTGTTTACCACAGCAAATAATTTGTCCTGGAGTTGGGAAAATATCTGGGTTATGATCACAGCTGCTATGTTAGGATCTTGGATGTTCAGTAGGGTAGACCATTTAAAAGTTATCAAATAGATTTTCAGCTTGGTGATATTTTGTCTTGACTGGGAACTGAAGGACATAAATTTGGGTGGAGATTTTAGAGTCAGATTGCTGATCTGAAAAATGGTGAGTACCACTGAAGGCAGGATGAAGAATGGAAATATCTGACATGTTTGATAGTTCAGTATAATTAGTAGGTCAAGAGATGAGTGGTTGTTGAAATGCAGATTTGGACATAAAACATTAAATCTACCTGAAAGTTTATCTTTTGGAATTGAAAGGGCACATAGATCCCTGAGAGCACATTCAAAGAAGGAAAACTCACCACCACTTTCAGTTATAGTTAATTTTATATCTAGCTTAGAAGAAGATCAAATATTAAAAACAGCATGGCCCAGCCTCTGATGTCCTGTTAATATCCCGTCAAGCTGCCACCAATACATGATGTACACTACTAACCTGGGTCTGTAACTAAAGAACTTCAACCCTCATTACTGACTCCTGTGTGAGACCATCACTTAAACAGAAGTAATATTTCATAATTTCCCCTAAGAGCACAACAGGAACATACTCTGTAACCTGGGACTGGACTGTATACTTCTGACCACCGTTAATGTAATTCCTTATTACACACTCCAGAGCAAAGTGTCCCAGTTTAAGACCTCTGATACACTCACACTTAAATAAATTGAATTTCACACATCCAAACACTTCTTGGAAAGTCTGACACAGATTTTCAGCTGTGCCCTTTCCCCCAAATGATACTGTAAAATGCTGCCACCAACCCTTTCAAAGGGGTGCCCAATTATTAAAATTAGGTATTAAAACAAATGGTAGCAAATGACCTAAAGCAGCCAGGCTTCCAGAGTGGCACAGGAATTATCAAAGCAGGTATAAGCACTCTCGAATTACTAATGAATACAGTAAGTGATCAGCCACAATGTAAGATAATAAAAATACTTAATGAGCAAAATTATTAAAAAATATAAAATGATAATTTCAATAGATAAACAAAATTCAATAACCAGAAAATGAATACCAAGGATAGAAATACAACATTTAGAAAAACTCTGACTAATGTAGCTATAATTTCCTATCTAACTGAGGAACACTAACACTGATCTAAACTGAATATCACAACAAAGCAAAGGCTTACAGTTCTTGGTGAGTCATTTGGGTATCCACTGCTCAGTACAACTGTAAACTGAATTGAACTAAACTGAACTGTGAACTCAACTGAACACAACTGAACAACTACTGTGTACTCAACTACTACTCAACTGTCTTCATCAGGCTCTTTTTATAAACTAGGTGAACTGGCTTAACTGTTCCAGTTCTTGTTTTCATTTCACTGTTTGAAAATCAACAAGCAGCTGTTTATTAAAGTTCCTTCCTATCTTTCAGTCTCTGACAGTAAACACTGAGCAACTGGAAACATTCTGATGATATTATTTGCTTATCAGCTAACTCTGAGACAGTCTGCATTTAGAATCACCATCACAAACATGCGCAGTTAGACATGTAATAGAACACTGTTTGACTCTCAAAACAGAGTATTACACAACATACAATAACTTATTTATAATATCATAGCTAGTCATGCTGGCATATAATACACAAGTTAGTCTGAAATTATATACAAAACTTCAGCCAGACATGCTAGCAGAGACAACGGTGTCTAATTTCTTCACAAAGCCCACCTTTTAAAATAGGTGAACATATAGTCAGATTTGGCAATGATTATTCCAGTAAATTAATAAGTAAAGCAAAAATCCTACTTATCACTGATCAAGGAACTTAAATAGAACAATGTTAAAGCTAGTTTGGTGTTTCCTGCAAAGATTAAATTATTATTTATGAAGGAACTAAAGTATTTGACACGCAGGGGTAAGCATCCACTTCAGTCAATAAAAATAAAATCCTAATAATACTGAAGAAATGGATTGGAATAGTATATCCTTCAAGAGTCAGAGTTCCTGAAAAACTGCTTCTAAAATTAAAGTACATTTATTTTCTGAAACAATAGACTTACCCTTTAAGTAAAAGGTTTGTACTGGACTCTAAACTTCAAAACATATGTAAGTATGCATTTATGTTTTAAGCTAAAACTTTTTTTTTTCATGATAAGTAATATAAATGTTTAGTTTTACTGCACTGTATTTATAAATGTTAAATAAATACTTCCTGCAGGAGAGTGTCAATAAATTATAAGCAATAGAATTGGTAACTTTAAGACTATATAAGTTAAATTTTATTTTATTTGTTTAACTTTGCTTAGAATGTGCATTGTTGGGTCAGATCTAAGTAATTTGTTAATTGTTAAGTGTGAAAGTGCTGGTGATTTTGTTTTCTTTGTTCCTGTGTAACACATTCCTTTCATGGGTCATTTATGAAGCAATTAACATTTAAAAAGCTTGAGAACAAAATAATGTCCCAGTTGTATGAAAATGCTTGATTCTTGCATACCTTGCTCCTCGCCTGTTCTTTGAGAAATATTTGAAGAAAATCTAAGTCAAAATGTATCATTGATGTCTATGAAATCTGTAAGGAGCTTTATTTTCCTTTCTTGTTTTTTTTCAAGAATATATGTGAGAAATCTATTCAATATTTATTTATAAGTGAAGAATTGGTAAAATAAAAGCATAAAAATATTTTATATTGAGTGGTTGCTGACATATAATTTGCTTATATTTTACTGAATGTTAATAGCTTATGCTATAGTGTTATTAACTGTAACTGTACATATTAATGGAAACTAGTCTTATATGTAAAGCCATGGAAAGAGTGATCATGGAAATGATCAATAGTGATGTAGTAACATACCTCTCAATGTCTTAGAGCAAGAAATATAGATAAAGTCATAAATAAAAGTGAGACAAAGGCCCCAAAATAGGGAAAATTTTAAATATTGTTCTTACAAACTTAGAAAGTTGATAGAATAACAGGCTTTGCATTAACATTAATTTTCTGAAGGTTATGAAGTCTGAAACTCAAATATCTGTCATTATTTTCTAGCTTCAATCTTTAATGATTTGCCACTAATTTGTCAGAAAACCAAAATTTTATGAAAAACAGACCAAAAATATAAGGCAAAAATCTGGAAATTCTGCAAAAATCTGTATAGTTGAGAGGTATGTGTAGTAAACCTCCAGACACTGGACCCAACCCAGTTTGGTTTCGTTAAGAGCAGATCATGCCCACTCAACCTGGTGGACTTCTTTGAGATGAGGGCAAAATTGTTCACACTGCCTACCATGACCTGGTTAAGGCATTTGACACAATAGCCCACTTGGGCATTGTTGACAAACTCAAGAAGTTAGGTACAAACCTGTATGTCACCCAGTGGATAGCCAACTGGCTCACAGACTGAACCCAAGAAGTTAGAATTTGGGAGTCCATTTTTACAAAGAAGCTATTCACAAGTGGAGTCCCTCAGGGATCAGTCCTTGGATTGCTCCTTTTTGACATTTACTTCTCAGAAGTCAAGGCCAATGTCAGTGGTCTCTGGCTGACTAAATTTGCAGATGATTGCAAATTAGGAGCTATCATTGAATCTCACACTGACCCAAATGTTCTCCAGGAGGGGCTGACACAGACAAACAACTGGTGTCAGAGCCATGGACTAAAACTAAATGCCAAGAAATGCATAATAGTATCCTTTGGGAAGTCATCCATCCCTGGTAACTATCATATTGACAACACACCCCTTAGACTTGACCCAGTAGTCAGGGACTTAGGGACACACATAGATAGTAATCTAGCCTTTAACCATCATGTGTCTACAATGGTAAGGAAATCATTCTATGTTGCCTAACGTATAAACAAAGGTATGGCATCTAAGTGCAAGGAAGTCATTGTTCCACTGTATTCAGCATTCTTCAGACCTATCATTGAGTACAATGCCCCCTTTGGTATGTACCTAACCAGGTATATCCAACAATTGGAATGTCCACAGAGGTTCCTCACTAAAAGAATACAGGGTGTAAGTAAAATGTCCTATGCATACCGCTCAAGGCTCTATCCCTGTATTCTGTCTCCTACATGCTTTTGAGGGGAGATCTATGCCTGGAATGCAGGGCATTTTCAGACCCCACTCTAATGGACCTCCTGCATATCCACAAAATAAACAGCACCAGAATTACCCATGCTAAAGTCTTAAACCATGCCTGTGATATAAATAGGACCTTCTGGAGAGATAGGTATGTATCCCAGAGACTACCCCATCTATGGAACAGGCTCCCCATCCATGTGAAGCAGAGTTCCTCCCTGACCCAATTCAAGTGCAACTTGGACAATTGGATGGGAAACCAGAAATCCATCCCTGGTTTGGCACCTATGTCTTTAATGGACACAGGTAACCAGTAAATGATTCATCTCCCCCGGCCCATGCATACACTTATCAAGGGTATCAGAACTTGTCAGAGATTTGGAATGCATGGCTAGGCTTAAAAAGGCCCTTGTGGTCATTAACCTAGTAAACACCTATGAACCTATAAGAATTTAATTAGATTTGTTACTAATTAGAACAGTTTAATTGAATTGAGAAGATTGAGAAACTTACAGAGGAAATTAGCAGCTGCTGTGTGTTGTGAGTTGTCATTTTCACATGTTGCAATCAAATTCCAATGTCAGGATATAAAAGCTTAGATCAGAGCAGCAGCTCACAATGGCTAAAACACACATTCATATTAAACAAGCAGGGATTTTTCTATATATAGTTAAAACTATTTTTTAATACTATAATTAATAAGAAGACTAAACATCTTAGGAATGATATGCATATGCACAAGGAACTGAATATGTACTTTGTAGGATTAATGAAAGAGCAGTATCAGTAAATTAAAAATATATATATACACGTATAGTAACCTCTAATAGAGAGGAGATAATTAAATAGATCTTTGGTGGGAAGTTTTAGAAATACACGATATACAGAATAAGGTAGAATATTACTAGGCAAATAAGATAAAAATTGTACTTAAATAACAAACTGCTTATAAGAAAGATATGTATCACATACACCTGTATATGGTAGAAATGTGATTCTGCAAGATCTAATATAATTTACATAGAAAAACTTATAAAAATATTTGAAAACATCCTGAAAGCTGAAATTTGAAGCTTGGTCATGTGAGCTTTGAAGCTTAACTTCATTTAATAAAACTTCAAGACCAGCCCCCCCCCCCCCACAGTTACGTCTAACTGCAGCAATCATCTCTGCTAGACCTCTTAAGTATTCCTGTGGACTATGTTATTTCTGAGTTTTATACTACTACAAATATCTCCAGATGAAAGTTATTGATAAGTACGGATCCACTGTATTCCTCCTCCTATCAAAAATACTTGAAAATGTATTCATGTCAAGTCTTTTCAACAGTTGATCAAAACTTGGTTGCTCTACTGACCAAGCTCTTTATTCAGGTCAAAGATGTTTTTTTTTTCCTAAGCTGGTTTGGCTGCTGGTTGTAGCAATGGCAGGAGTGTTGCTAGTGAGAGGTATTTTGTTAAGAGTGACTATGCCTCTAAAGTAATCAGTGTCTGACCAGATGATATCGGTCAGGGATTACTAGGGTGGTGGAGATCCTAGATTTTAGATTGCTGGAATGCCATAAAGCAATAATACTGGAGGCATCTAGTTTGAGTGTTTTATCAACCAGCTTATTCATTTATAAGGGTTTTGTTTGGCAAAGTGTACATCAAAATGTTTATGTGACAGCCAGGGATGACATCAAATGTTTCTTGGGTCATTGCCCAACTGTTGGATATCTTAGGGAGGACATTGCAGGCAAGGGGCATTGATTTTGGAGTTCTGCTGGCCTGGATAATTACTTGACAGGGATTAAGGACTTGTTGAGTGAGTTGTGGATGAAGTCTGGATAGCTCAGTCAGTAAAGAGTTTGAATTTTATTCTGAGGGTTCATGGCTCAAGTCATGATTGGACACTGTTTCTTTACAGTTTGCTTAGTTATGAAGCAGAAAGAAGAAAAACAAAAAAGAATTTAACTTTCTCCTGAACAGAGTACTTGATCAAAGAGTTAAGCAAATCATTATGGAAAAAGAAGACTAAATAAAATAAAGCAGATGGAAAAAGAAGACTAAATAAAATAAAGCTGCTTAGAGTTAAGGAACTTGTCAGTAGCAGGGGTTAGATTAAGTAATATGAAAATTAAGTAACTGGCATTTTATAATAGGGTTTGAAACAGTAATAGCTATTTTTATTATTTAATATTATTATGCATTAGATGTAATTAACATTTCATTGTGTATATAATACATGTTTTATAGCTGATCTTAACAACCTTTTTAGTTGACATGATAATGAATCTATTGACTAACATAACTGTGGTTGGGGAGAACTTGCCTTACTTGCATTGGATATATAAGACAAACAGGAATAGGGTATACATGAGTTGAGATTCATTGCTTTTCTCCTAGCCATGAATGAGGTCATCACCAGAAAATAAAATGTATCTGATTTCCTGGAGGTTCAAGATTTGCATCTCATTTTGAGAAAAATGTATAAAATAGATATTTGTTATGAAACAATTAGACAATAGAAAGGGGTTGATGAAAACCTTATAGGTATAGTTATTTTAAAGCTCAAAAGAAGACTCAGTCTGGTTGGACAACTCAGTGAACAAAAAGAATAATCTGTGCCTACAGAGACAAGGTTTTATAGAAAGCTGAGGTGGTTTCCTGCACAGTTTGTCTCTTTTTTCCATGACTTGAAATCTCTGGAATTTGTCTCCAAGATAGACTGGAGCAGATAGGCTATCTTGCCTGTGCTTTGGAGAGATTTAACATAAGGGTATCATTAATATAATGAGGGTTTAGTCAGGCATCATGGGCGAAAGGTAAAAGATTGCTGTTGAAATTTTATTTAGGGAACTTCCAGGTTATGAGGCATGTTTCATACTTTTCTTCTATATCCTTCTCTTCTTGGTTGTGCTGCTCTTTCTAATCTACATCCAAAGAGAATGATTTCTGCTGTTTTAGTGAACAATGAGGGGTTAAATAGAAACTCTATATATGTTTTTTTTTTTTTTATGATTCCTTATGTTAAATGTAATGTGAGCAAAAAGTGTGATTTTCGTCAAAAGTGTTGGTGAAGTGGAAATATTTCTAATGTTTTCAAAGGTTGATATTATAAACTCACATCTGTGTAGGGAAACATTTTGGAGTTTGTGTCCTGCATACAGTATTTCAAGCCTGCATTATCCTGTGTAGGTATCTAATCTAATTTTAAATTTCTTGGAGTAGAATATTATAGGCTTTGGCTACTCTAATTTGGAACAATTTTCCTTTTAATCTAGCAAGTACTATATCAATTTGTAACCCAAAAATACTCGTGGCATTTACATTATGAACAATGACATGTAAATTAAGGCAGCATGCTACTCTGTCTCTATGCCTTTCTCTAAATATTTGTACAAAGTCCTTTCTCACAAGCTTGCAAATCTTGAAGGTCAGCTTCTCGTGCCTTCTGGGATATGACCATGAACATGCTAAAGCTACTTTCCTAATAAATGTATGCTGGGTCCATTCAAGTTTTATATCCTGAGCAGAACACAGATAGATATATGCATATAGGTTCATAGGCTCATAGGTTGGTACTAGGCTATCAGCCCGAGAGCCTATACAAGCCTAGCCATAGCAATTCCCTGGCTATTTCTTCCCACACTATTTACTTCCCTGGAGCCCTGTCTAGCAGGGCGACTGACGTGATATTCAATATATAATATCAGTATATAGGAGTAATAACACCTCAGGAGCTTGTCATGAAATTTTATTTATAATGTGATAGTTTAAAAATGTATATCAAACTTGTCAGAATTCATAAGCTCTCTGTATGTCTTTTTTTCTACTATTCAGATTACAAAAGAACATAATGTTTGTTGTGACCTATTTATGTCAGTATGTGTTTCATGTGAGGTAGTCTAACAGCTCAATTGTTTTTTTCTGTGTGGTTGTCATCACCTTTGTCTAATGCCAAACTAGTATTCCAAAAGCAAAAATGCATCTCAGAGATCACTGTATCTCCACTGCCTGTCACTGATGGCAATAGTAACTTGGAAGCTTATTTTTTTTTTTTAACGCCTTTATTGAATTATCACTTGTGACATTAAACCACATTCTTCCTTCATAGCATTTTTCTGCATGCATTGTTCTCATGATTTCAATTTATTTTAACTAAAACAAATGTAAAGATGCTAACTTAAGCATCTGCAATGCTCGTGCATTCTGATTATGTATAAAAAGAGCATTTAGATGAAGTTACTATTTATTTCTTTAGAAAGTCCATCTGGGCAGACCCCATTTTCAGTGATGTCCTGGGGAGAAAATGTCCACGCGATTAATTAACTTTAGCATGTTCACCATCATATCCCAGAAGGCACGAGATTAATTAAATACGTGTGCCTCCTATTTGCTCTGAATATTGCTGATCTGTGGCTGCATTTTATTTTGATTTGAAGCTCTTCATTTAAGGTTTGATCACTTTTATTTTGTATCTTATTCTAGAATTACATTTGCTTTGTTGTACGTTTTCTGTTCTGTTGGAGTTTTAAGAATTCTTGGCTAGGGTCAGTTAAAAAAAGTTAGCAAATAATTCCTTTGCAAACTGTGAAAAGCTTCAGTTAATTAGTGGGAGGAACTGAGAAACAGCATTGCTGTTATATTTAAAAACATAAGTCATCCTCCTTGGTAAGATCTGACCATAAATTGATCACTTTCAAAGTCACCATCTCCACTGAGCCCCCCCAAACCCCCTCCCCCCGGTCAGGGTCAAACAAAAAACTTTTCCAAAACTGACTACAATTTCCTGAGAGCAGGCATATGCAGCTTCACAGCCACCATCCCTTCAGTTGGAACTAGCACTAATGTCCAAGTCTACACCAAAAACAATATGAGCATCTACATAGCTGTATGGACTCAGGAAAACCTGACAGGACCAAATCATCTTCCTCAAGAAAGAGTAAACCTATCTGGTGGACAGCAGCAATAAGCAAACTCTATAATAAAAGGAAAAAATTGCCGTCCAGGACCAAGAAGGAGCAGGCACCAAGTTGGAAGCAATCTCTCCTTTGTCTGAACAAGCAAATAAGATTACTGGTCTAATCATCTAAGGCTAAATTCAAGTCCAAATTGGTCACATCTACTAAAGACAATCACAAGGCATTCTTCACATATGTCTGCAATCTAAAAGGTAACAGCCAAATCTGCTCTGAACTTGTGTTCAAGAATACCACATACACAAACACCATAGATATAGCTAACCTGCTTGCAGAGAGGTTCAGTGAAAATTTCCGCCACCTGTTCCCCCATCAGTAAACCAGGACATCCCCAGCACCTGCCCCCCTCCCCTCCTCACCATGGAGCAGGTCTTTAATGCCCTCTCAAGGGCAAAAAGTACAGTCTTCATCGGTCCCGACACATTTCCTGGCTGCGTCCTACATGAACTCAGGCATGAGCTCTCAGCACCATTAGGCACCCTATTCAACCAAAGCCTGAGCACTGGCTTTATCCCAGCCAAATGGAGGACAGACACTGTCATCCCCCTACACAAAGGTGGAGCTTCCACTGACCCAGGCAATTATAGGCCAATCAGCCTAACTAGACTGATCTGCAAGGCCATGAAACACATTATCATGGACCTTATAAACAAGGACATTCAACCTCCAAATACTTGACCCCACACAGTTTGGTTTTGTCAAAGGGAGATCATGCCTATTAGACTTGGTCAACTTCTTTGAAACAGTCACCAAAGCCATGGACAAGGGGAAGCTGTTGCACACCACTTACCTTGACCTAGTCAAAGCCTGTATAAAAAGAAATGCATCACTATCCCCTTTAGAGAAAATGGCATCTCCACTAATTATCACATTAATAATAAAGTAAGAAGCATGCAAGCAGTCGTGAGGAACTTGGGCACCCAGCTTGATAGCAACCTGACTTTTGACCACCACATTGCCTCCGCTGTACGGAAGTCTTTCTACATGGCCCACCTCATAAGTAAGGGTATTTCTTCCAGGAGCAAGGAGGTCATAACATTCCTGTACTCCTTCCTTATCAGACCCATTATCAAGTGCAATGCCCTCTTCGGCATGTACCTTGTCAAGCACATGCAACAGCTGGAGAGACCACAGAGGTTCCTGATGAGGAAAATCCAGGGTCTCAAACACCTGTACTATACAGATAGGTTAAAAGCCCTGTTCCTCTACTCAGTCTCATACAGACTGCTTAGAGGTGATCTGTGTCTGGCATACAAGGCCATCTCAGACCCAGGCTTGATGGAGTTGCTGCATATCCATAAGTCAAAATCCTCTCGGGCAACCGGCATGGAAGGCCTCAACCTGGTCTGTGACATTAATAGAACTTGTTGGCCAGAGAGATTTGTGTCCCAAAGACTTGCTCATCTGTGGAATAGACTCTCTCTCCATGTTAAGCAGAGAACCTCTCTAGCCCTCTTTAAGTGGAACCTGGACCTCAGGATGAGAAACATAAAATACATCCCTGAGATCCCACCTGTGTATCTGCTGGACAAGGAAAACAGTTGCTGACTTTGTGGGAACATGGGCAAAATTCTTGGCTATGCTTATAAGGGCCTCCAGGCATTAGCCTAGTGTCATCCTATGAACCTATGATTAAGACTTTAGAATTACAAAAGAGAGTTACACAAATATTGGGAGAAATACAATGCAAAGTAACACTGATGTTGGCAGATAGATAATATAAAAGTACAGTTTGTAATTTGACATTGACATAAGTGATACAAATGTACAATAATCACATGACAAATTTATTAAAATTATTTACTGGTGGTATATTGTAGTAGTCCACATTAGATTTGATAAGTGACAGAGGAAAACAGTTTTGGTTGTTAGTATATAGATTTGCTGAGTCTGATACCTAGCGGTTTTTATAGTGTGCAGCATAGGGTGATAAAAGGTGGGAGGATAGAGGCTATGGCTTGGAGGGTGGCTGGATCTGGAACTGTAATATTATTTTATTTATTGACATTTGTTTATAGGGAAAGTCCAACTGGGCACAGGTGCCCTTTTCTAGGGGAGGCCAAGGAAGGTATAGTATTTTTGGTGAAAGTGACAGGGAGTAGAGGTGGCAAGGATGTAAATGAGACTGAACTGATAAGGGTGTTATTGCTAATTGAGGTATGTGGTAAAGGCTAGCCTATGAGCAAAGCCAGTCAAGAGGAATAGGCTGCCCTTGTCCTCCTCCTGCATTTATTTCAGTCTCTACATACGTGTTCTATAGGTAGAGTAATATGACTTGAGTTAAATAGGAGATTATATAGTAGTGGTGGTTAGGCTTGTCATCTCACCTCAAAAAAGGAGGGTGGTCCTCTAAGTGCTTTACTGCTCTTAATGAGCTGTTAAGCTTGGATAGTTTGGGTTTATTTAAAAAAATACTAGTGGGATGGTATAAATTTATCAAATGAGTCTAGTGAAACTTTTTCAGCCATAAGTGGGACTGCAAAGTTTTGGTACAGAAGGAACAGTTGTTTTTTCACCCATGGCAGCTGTATCACCTTCTCTCAGCCTGATCTGTTCACCCTCACTACACTTGGGATCACTCCAATCCTCTACCCTACCCTCTGTTTCAACTCACCCCACTTCATCTAAACTTATTGACATTCTATTCCCACCCACTACAACAAAACAACCAAAAAAGTTCACTGAGCATCCAAATGGCCTGGCTCTTCAACCTGCACATTCGTATCATAGGCCCACCTAACTCACTTCTCCCAATCTACTCCAACAAAAATAACTTATAACTTCCCAGTTAAATCTTCCTCTAACTTATGTATAATATGCTATTCATCCAGTCTACTCTCACAATTATACTAAACATACTGAACACTTCAACATCTTACCTATACCCCTTTACCCTCTCACTCTATTTTCCCCAACTGTATCCTCATAGAAAAGAAAGACCAACCCATGAACTACAAAGTTGCACAAAGTCTGTACCCATTAGAAACTCAGACCCTCTTCAGTTACACCTACATCAAAGAAATTGACCAAACCCATTTAATCAGTATCAGATCTAAGAGATAAATATAAAAAATGGTAGAACTTCTTTCACCACACTTCCATTCTCCCTTTCTGTGGACACATCCACCCAGACCCTGGACCATACCTTTAAACAAGCCAAAACCCCAGGTAACCCATCAGCTTCCACCATTACCAACACATGGGGTACTAATTCTAAACCACAACCTACTAGTCATGCAGCTAAACCAAAGAAGCATCTACAGCAAACCTCCAGATATTCATGTGTGTATTGCAGCATGCAACCCAGAGATTTTAATTATCACTGAAGCTTGGCTAAAACCAAACACTAAAGATGAAGAAATCCTTCACCCAAGTGCAACATAATAAGAAAGTATAAAAATCCACAAAAAACAAAAAAAAAGCTGGAGGGGTTTCACTACTTTTAAAAACACACTAAACATCACTACCCTTGATTTACTGCAAATATCCCAACACAGAAATATCTGTTACCCTCGTACACCTGAAAATCTACAAAACTATTTGCATTGCTGCCTTATATATTCCCCCAGCCAACAACACATTCCCATTCTCAAAGACCTCTTTCAATTGTTTTCCATCTTCGTTAAAGATTGGGCATCGAGCTGGCACCTCGGCACAGTGAAAATCTACTGCCAATCATTAGCAGACCGCAATTCCGCTGTGGCAACCCCTAACCGGGAAAAGCTGAAAGAAAAACAACAACAAAAACAACATAAATACACTGTTATACTTAGTAATGTGAATATAGACTATTTACTTGTAAACATTGAATCCCCTACATTTTTTATTAACCTACTCAGTTTCAATGAAGTAATCACCTCCTCACCCACTACAATTGACAAACACAGCAACAGGCGCTCACTACTAAACTGAATCCTTACCATCTCACCCTCAAACATAAACATCTTTGATTGCCTTCCAGATAACATCAGTGACCATCTCTACACATTAATTACAAGACTAACTAATCACACCCCCAAATATATAGTATTAAAACAAGTACATAGACTCTCCTCTTTTAACAAAGGCACCTTTATAAAATACCTCCCCCAATACAACTGGATATTCTAAAAAAACTGCCACTAGAAGATGTTGTTACCTATTTTTGATATTAGCTCTCATAATATCAAAAATAACCAAAATTAACCCTGCTCCATGGCTCAACAAAGAAACCAAACAGCTCATGTTAAGCAGAGACAAAACCTGGAAAACATGGTCTAAAGAGAGAACACAATAAAAGTGGCAAATTTTTAGACAACTTAGAAATCGATGTAAACAAGTTAAACTAGACAAAATTGCATTCTTTCACTCACTTCAAGGCAAATATCACTAAGCCTCAAGCAATTCTGGACAACCACTAAAACTGTACTATATCCTGGTCAAACTACTACCCCATTGTCTACCACAAACAACATTACATACTCCATAGCCATCCATTTCAACACACACTGCATTTAATCCATCTTCTCTCTACTTGAATCTAACTCACCCTCCCATCTCTCTCTCTCTCTCTCCCCATCAAGATACTCACATTACCCCTCTCTTTACTTTCCTCCAAATACCTACATCAGCTATCAAAAATTACCTTCAAAAACTGAAAACCACTGTACCAGCTACTGATAAACTCCCACCCAAGTTCCTTGAGTTAGCTGCTGGTATCCTAGCATATCCTATTTCAATACTCATAAATAGATGATGTCACATAAAACTGTGTACCCACTATTTGGAAAAAAAATCACATATTAAACCACTATATAGAGGTGGATCATCCACAGACCTCTCCAACTACTGCCCCATTGCAATTCTGTCCCCTGTATCCAAAATCTTAGAAAGATGCATAGACTTTCAATTCCTAACCCATCTCATAAACAGCAAACTACACTGCCCTACACAACATGGCTTTTGACCACACCACAACACAACTGGAGCTCAGCTTAGTGTCTCAGAAACCATAAATACCAACAGAGTCAATTGTAATATAATATCCTACCTCTTCCTGGATCTGTCAAAAGCATTTGACACAGTATCTCATCAATTCCTAATGTGAATTGTCTTCCCCATCAGTGTTTCATTCAGCTCTTACTTGGTTACATAGATATCTCTCCAAAAAACAGCAGACCATAAAATGCAATCAGGAGCTGTCCTCCTTTGTCCCTTTCTCCATTGGTATATCACAAGACTAAATTCCAGGCCAAGAACATTTCAATATTTTCACAAACAACCTGCACAAAGCTAACAAACCTGCCACCTCAGTACGTTTTGCCGATGATACCACCATCATCTTCTCATCCTCAACCCTTCCACTACTTCAGTAAGTGACTCAAGACTCCATAATTTCCATAGAATCATGGCTAAAATGCTCATCAGCTAATCCTAAATGCCTGAATAGAGAGATGATAAATCAGCAGACAAGGGAGAGTATTATTGCTGGAATTGAATTCATCCTCAAGTCTTGATGAGTACCTTCATGAGATGGACCCTATTTTTCACAAAATCTCACCAAGCTAACACTGGTATATATACTGTATTTTATATAGCACATATCATGGAGAGAGGTAGGTTAGAAAATAAAAAAGGTAGGCGCACAAGATTCGAGATAAAAAGTGCCCAGTCCTGATAGGTGCACTTCTGCCAGGACTGCAAAAAATGACAGTGTAGAATCCTCAAAACATGGAAACATTCCTACAATAGGGCTAGCCCAGACCCAGGGGGAGGATACCCCTCCCCTTTTGTAGAAGAAAGTAGTAGTCCACAAAAACACAAAAAACTGATAGGCCATAGAAGAGCTATAAAGATGATAGAATAGACTATTGAGGATAAGAAAAAATATGTATTATTGCTATTATGTAAGAAGCCCAGAATTGCCAGACGGAGGACATGCAAAAAGAATAAGAGAAAATTTGGAAAGAAAAATACAAAAAAAAAAAAATACAAGAGAAATTGTCAGAAGTTTCAATAAAAATTTGTGTTCATTAATAGAACAGCTTTATGAAGAACATTATATAGACCAAGAAACCTTGGACTGTTTGGAAGAAGAAGCAACTGAGGAAGTGCGAAAATATAAAGAACAAAATCTAGAGACTTTTGAAAGGTACAAAAAAGAAATATGCAAAGGAGAAAGCCAAATTAATCAATACAATAAAGTAACCCCAAAGATATTTGAAGAGAAATACAGGCAAAGGCATCCAGATATGGAATTTTTCACAGTACGAAAAATAAGATCACAAAGAGAGAATGAAGAACAGAACATTAATAAAATAGAAGTTAAAAAAATAGAAGCTGAAGTTAAGGAATACCTATGAAGTGAAGGATTTAATATAGAAAGTTTAACACAGGTAATATCACAGCATGATAGAACAAGTCCCCTAAGTAAGGAGAAACACGAGGAGCAGGAGATAGCTGAAGAAGAAATATGGGCATGGGAAAGAAAGAGATTTAATATTTATGCAAAGGAGAAAGCAAAACTAATCGATAGAAAAAGAGCAGCACCAAAGATTGCTGAAGAGAATACAGGCAAAGGCATCTGGCTATGAAAACTTTTACAATACAAAAATAAAAAAAAAAACAAAGAGGAAAAGTGGAAAAGAGGGTCAGTAATGGAGAATTTTAAGAAATAGAAACTATAGATTACCTGTGAAGGGAAGAATTATTGCAGAAAATGTAACTCTGATTACATCACAGTAGGATAGAGCAATGGATCCTTAAAGTAAGGAGAAACCATTGAAGCAGGAAACATCTGATCATTTGCCATATAAAGATACTTTGGAGCCTTCCATAGGAAACCGGTACAAAAATTCCATGTGAGTTCCACAGCTAAGGAAGGAACAGGAAACTATGGCAACTCTGACGCAGTCAATGTTGTGGAGTGATAGGCAAATGACTTCCCATATGAAAGTGCAACATATGACATAGGATGAAACTGAAGAGAATGTGTCACAGGAAGATCGTCTGAAACTTTCTGTATAATGTCTACAGGAAATGGAGAACAAAGAATGTGCCCTCAGTTTAGAAGAAAATGATCTAATAGAAAAGTTGCTTGATTTAATAGAGATGGACAGACATATTATCAATGAAGGAAGTAGACTACAGAAAGTCAATAAAACCCGAAAAGTTTAGAAGTTTGATAAAACAAATGAACACAGTAATTAGGACTATTTATAGAGATCTGTGCAATATAACAGATATAAAGAGGATATATTAATGTGCAGCTAAATTAATAACAGATAAAGTCTTACCACAAAAACACAGGGTAGTAAGGGAATGGAAGGAGAGAAATTAAATGCCATCATGGACAGTAGCAAAAAGAGAAAAATTTAAAGCAATTAAGACAAGAAGTGTCACATTTAGAATAGGGAACAAATCAACACAAATACTCGATAAAAGCAATGCACAGTATCAGAACAGATCAGGATCTATTGAGCACTATAACAAATAATAAACTAAAAATATCAGCACAGGCAGAACAAAATAGAAGATATATAGAAAAATATAAAGGAAAAGTATAAAATAAACAATTTATTGATGACTCAAAAAAGTTTTCTAGAGAACTGAGAAAGAAGGCAAAAGGGATTGAAACACCAGCAAAAAAAAAGAAATAGGTACATTTTGGAGAAATATTTATGAAGATCGTGTGGAACATAACAAAGATGCTGAATGGATATTAGAAGTACAAGAAAGAATAAGAAGTTCAAATGTACAGGATATGAAGTAGGTTGAACTAACAGCCAGAGAATTGAAACAAAGTTAAGAAAAGTTCATAAATGGAAAACCCCAGACCCATATGCAGTACCTAACGTCTAGCTAAAAGTATTAACATCTTTACAAGCAGATTTAGCCATTAGTAAGAATTATTTGTATGCACACACTGAACAGACAGCAGCCTGGTTAACAACAGGAAAACAATTCTCCTACTTAAGAATGAACCTGTAAGCTATCCTAAAAATTATAGACCAACAACCTGTCTTCCAGCAAGGTATAAATTATACACTGGAATTGATGCTGACAGAGTTTATAGTTATTTAGAAGAAAATCATGACAGTAGAACAAAAGGATAACAAAAGAAAGTCATATGAAACAAAGGATCATTTCTTGTTAAATAAACCCTGGGATTCATCAAAGTAAAATGTCTGTGCAAGCGCAGTATAGCCGCTCCTGCATGGAATATGGTTGCAGAGCGATCCAGGAATGTGCCATTTTGATGTGCACGAGAAGCCCTACATTGTTCCTGCATGGAAAGCCATGCAGTATGCTCATTTGCTGGTAAAAACCTTGCAAGTGAGCTGAATTAGTGATTCAGGAAGTAGGCAGGTCTCCATGCAGGAACAGTGTAGGGTGCAGAAATATATTTGGCTACTAGCCAAATACATTTCTGCAGAATAGAAAACAGAGGCATGACAGCCTCAAAGAAAGCATGCAGTCCCTTAATTAGGCATGCCAATGGCAAAATATATGGCCATTGGCATGGAAAATTAAATAAAAATTATAAAATAAAAGTTTTTTTTGGCCAATCTGCGTCCGTTTAAGTTTAGGGCAGTGCCTCACAAACGGGATCGAGGGGAAAATAAAGAAAAGAAAGAAAAAAAAAAACACAAATATATATGTTAAATCTGCATTTGCATTTTGCCATTATAGTTAATGGCAGGTAGAATGAAAACAGTACCAGGGAACACAGGTTGCTAAGGGGAAAAGCTCAGTGTTTGTGTAGTAACTATGAGTAAGGCTGTGAGGTATGTTAATTAGGGGACTTATACTGAATCACAAATTTCTTCTAAGTGTCAGACTGCACCTAACCATGTAGGTGCTGTAACATGGCCATGTAAGCAGGAGAGTTCGATGACATCAAAAGGGGGTGTGTCATGCTTGCTGTAAGCACATTGGAGCTCTGTTGCCAGTGTTTCTGTGTAGCTAAGCACAGCTAAGCGAGGGTGTGTCCTAGATAGCTTAGCTGTGCTTAGCTAAGTGTGTTTGCGGCTAGAGCAGGCCATTTCTTTTTCAGCAATGTTTACACTCGCTGAACGGGTTTGCACGGCATGCCCCAGGGCTTAAACAGGAATTATTTATTTTAAAAAAAGAAATAGCAGAACAGAAGAAATGCAGTACAAATTAGTAATGTGACACTCTGCAACTCACTATTTGCCATTGAAAGCAGCCAATAGTACAACTAGCAGGTGCCTGCATAGCAGAAAATGGGAGGAAATGTAACAAAGAAAGAAAAATAAAGTGCAACAGCAAAATAAGGGGGAAATGAAGTAGAAATCACTAATATGGGACTCTTGCAACTCATAATAGGCTATTGAAAGCACTCAGCAATAGACCTGGCAGGTGGCTGCATAGCTGAAAATAGGAGGAGATTTAAGTTAAAAAAATTAAAAAAAGGGCAACAGCAGAATAAAGGCAATCATGCACAAATTACCACTAATGCCTTTAACACTCACTGTGGTCAATTCAAAGCCATGAGTAACATAGCTGGCAGCTGTAATGTAGCATAGTCAGCCAATCACAAAGGCAGCATCTGCAGTACAACAGTATAAAGTTTGGAACCATCTTACAATCTGTTTTTTACCACAAACTCTGCACCATTGGTGTATACATGTGGGGGAATTTTAACTTGAAAAATGTTAGGGGCTGCCATTGCTTTGATCCATCAGTATGTGCTGGAGGCTGAGGGCAGTGAGGAGGATAATGCTGACAACCGCCCCAGACTCAGGAGGAGGAGAAGAGTGCTCAGACCCAGGGTAACCTATGAGGGCCTACATGATCTGGAGATAGTAGAGCGCTACAGGGTAGACAGGGACAATACTTCAGCAACTTGTTGAGCTTTGCCAGCCTTGCCTCAGAGCCAGAATAAACAGAAGGGAACCCATCCCAGTGGATACTAAGGTATGTGTAGCCTTAAGGAAACTAGCTACAGGTACTTTCTAAAGACCTACTGGGGAGATCATGGGGGTCTCACAGGCATCTGTATCCAGGATACTCCACCAGTTCCTGGATGCCATGCTACCACATGCCTGTGAGCACATATACTTCCCCAAACTGTTGAGGAGTTGACCAGCAATATGGGTCGCTTCCACCATGTAGCAGACTACCTGGAGGTACTGGGTGCAATAGACTGCATGCACATCCACATCAAAGTACCACGCGGTGATCAGGGTAGACTCTACATAAACCGCAAGGGCTTCCCCACCACCAATTGCCAGGTCATGTGCAATACCCAGGGCATTATCATGAATGTGTGTGCTGGCAGCCCTGGAATCTATCACAACTCTGACATCTGGCATTCCTCACAGCTGTATCAGGGATTTGCCAGGGGGACATCCCATATGGCCATCTGGTGAGGGATGCTGGCTGTGCACTAGAGCCGTAGATGATGACACCCATCAGAAATGCACACACACCCATGCAAGAATGCCATAATGAGGCACGTGCACAAACCAGGATCATTATACAGTGTGTGTTTGGGGTGCTCAAGTCATAGTTCCACTGCCTGGACATATCTGTTGGAGCCTTGCAGTACTCTCCAGCCACATGTGCACACATGTTGATAGTATGTGCCATGCATATGATCCTGTGGAAACAGCTGCTGCAGGAACAGGATGGGGAAGAACCACACAGCCCCCCACCATTGTCAAGGTCCTCACAGGCACAGAGGGACTCAGAAGAGGAACATCCTGAGCCAGCCCCTGTAGGCTGATGGAGGCATGCCCAGTATGCTCAGGCCTTGGCAAAGAGGCAATGCATAGTGTATACACTGACATTGTAGGCACCCAGGGACTGACACCTCTCTCTACTCGTACACACAGTAAAAAGGGATGACACACACATCAGATTACCTGTAACTTACCATGTATAGGCTGTGTACTGTGTGCATCCAACATCGACAGCCCTCAAGCACTGTACACACAACTGCCACAGGCACAAGGTAAGTCAATCACCTTAACAGTAAATTAATGTATCAGTATGCTCTGGTAGCATTTTATGGTATTGTTGCATGCATGCAAGGGAATGTGATGGACCACTGGGAGAGCAGCAGATAACTGACAGCTATGTGGGACACCAGGTAATGTCTGCCCAATATTGGCCTCCCAACACTATGCATTAGTACCCTAGGTGGCAAATCCTACAACAATATATGTGTGTGGACAACTAACTGGGGGAGTCATAGCTCACATCCATGGATGTCAGTGTGGGATCCCATATCCCCCCCAGACCCACACAGCAAGTCAGCTGTAAAAAAACAGGAAAGAAATGTCTGGCAAAGCTCCACAAATGGCAGGAATGTTGAGTCACCCCTCTAAAGACCCACACAGTCATAACACAGCAGGTCTCACAGTGGCAGTAAGGCTCTGAAGGATAACAAGTCTGACATACAAATGTATGCTAGTACAATCTCACTTGTGCTGCTCAATGACATGCCTGTAGTCCCCAACACAGGGCACAATACTATGGTAAATGGAACCAAAATGTAAAGCAAATATCAACACAGTCTCTGCAGATGTCTACAGTTGACGGGTGTGCCCTCCCTATACCCACAGAAATGCAGTAACATGTATGTTTGCAGGAAAATGGCAGCATAACACAGACTGGTAGGGCTGTCCCAATACACATGAAAACATGTTGCATGTGCTCAATATGCAGGGGTCAATGAACTATATGCATGTGTAGTCAATACTGTCCGGATCTGGCCAGCATGTTCTCTTGGCTGTCATCTTGTACTGCCCTAGGTACAGGCTGTCTGTCACAGGGCCATGTGCAGATAACTGCAGCGCCAACGATTATGCATGTCAGTGATACCTATTGCTCTGCCATTAACATACCTGGAAGTCACAGTGCTATGTGGAATATACTACACATATAATGGACTTCTTGAGGGCTGTGCAGCTGACATGCTAGGGCTTTTGTGAATAATCATGCTTCTTGCTACTGTTGCCAGTAGTCATTGTCAATGTGGCTTTTTATCTTGTTTTGTGTCTGCTTTTGTATATAATGGACATGCCTGCACACTACAGTACAGTCTGTACCCACACTCATAACGCCAAACCTCTGACAGCAACATGTCTGAACAAAGGCAGAAGTAAATGTGGAACAAAGGCACAATGATAGGCATGTGTTGTAAATATTGCCCTGAGAAAGTTGGTAGGGTGAGGGGTTTGCAGTAGTGGGAATTATCTGAAGCATATGTAGGCTGACACAGTAATGTCTGTCAATATTTGTAACATCACTCTTCAGTTATACTGAAATAACTTGCCATAAAAACACATTTATGCAGACTGGACAGAACCTCTAGCCAAACAGATGGACAATGTGCCAAAATATGTACAGCAGAGAGGTATGCCCACACCAGGATATGACATCTCAGCTTACACAGATACCACAGGAACAGAAGATCCCCAGCCAGTATATCACCATGTTGCTGCACTATCACTCAACTGTCTGCAGCCGCACCTCCCAACTGGTCTTGTTGGGCAAGAATGTACATAGCTGCCATCATAATATCAGTCTACACATCAGACGACTAGTATTCTTCTGGTACAGCACTGTGATGATTTCAGGATGTCTGACACTAGGTAATGACACAATACATTGCACTGTCAGAATACAGGTATGTCAGAAAATGTCTGCCAAATCAAACCATAACCTCGAGGAAAGTCCACTGTACTGCTGAGAGGTATGTCTGTAGCACACAAAACCCTAGACCGGAGTACACTTATCTCTGGAATGAAGTCCCACTCTAACTATACAACATCACACTGTGCATGCTCCTACAGTTAGAGAATCACAGGACATGTCAGAATCTACATTGCTTATGACTATATTGTGTAGATATATCTGTGCATACAAACCGCTATTTACACATTAACTGTCTCTGCACACACACATCAGACAGGATTACCCCCAGCTAGCTGTAGGTGACCCATATGTGATATATCTGCATCTGTCGTGTGTGACACACAGGCATACATATATGGCCAACAGATAACTATATATGTCAAGCATACACACACATAGATGTAGGGAAGTGACAGACAGTGATAGACTGAGAGACACGGGGAGACACACGCAGCAGTGTGGGTCACACACATGGGTACCCTGAATGGCATACAGTGATGTCCTGCTGTGGACAGCAGCATACTGGTTTTAAACAATTGCATGTGCAACCATAAAAGGTGAGCCCCATTGTGTAATAGTACTGAGGTTGAGGTGTTAATATCACATCACGTGTGTGTGTGTGTGTGTGTGTGTGTGTGTGTGTGTGTGTGTGTGTGTGTGTGCGTGTGTGCGTGTGTGCGTGTGTGTGTGTGTGTGTGTGTGTGTGTGTGTGTGTGTGTGTGTGTGTGTGTGTGTGTGTGTGTGTGTGTGTGTGTGTCTGAAGGTCTAAGTATTAGCAGACTGTTCCCACTCAGTACACATCACATTGGCCATCTGCACAAGATCTGCTGATGTCAGTCACCTTAGAAGTACCATTGGATACCTACTACTTCTATAAGCTCTGTAGTGCATCTGATAACTGCATAACACTATAGTAGAAGTAACTAAATACGTTGGAGTTCTAAACTCAATACTGGCAACTGTATGTGTGTGTCAGTTGAGTTTGCAAGACTGAGGGAGGTGTGTGTTTGTTTGTAGGTGAAACACTTTTATACCATTTCCCACCCACAACACTTCCCACTGCCCCACCTTATCAGTCTAGATGAAGTCAGTCCCTTATCAGCAACTTTGGCTAGCTGTCAGCCCTGTAAGCTCAGTAGTGTGTGTGATAAATGTTTAACACTATAGTACAAATAACTAGTTTGGCAGGGGTTCTACTCTTGTATCCGGCAAATGCATGTGTGGGTGTGTATGTTTGTAAGCAGAAGTATTTTCCCACCCACTGCCTTACTTTATCAGTCCTGCTGATGTCATTCCCCATATCAGCACTTTTGGCCAACTCTTAGCCCAGTAAGCTCTGTAGTGCATGCAATAACTGTGTAACACTATGACACAAATAATTAATTAGGAAGGGGTTCTACTCTGACATCTGGCAAGTGTGTCTGTTTGTAGGACAAAGTATTTTGTGTGTGTGTGTGTGTGTGTGTGTGTGTGTGTGTGTGTGTGTGTAAGTGTGTCTGTTTGTAGGACAAAGTATTTTGTTAAGTTTAACACCCATTGTCCAACTTTATCAGTCCTGCTGATGTAATTCCCTTTATATGTTCATAAGTGTGTTTTAGGCTAATAGTCTAGGAGCCTTTACAAGACTAGCACATAGAAGGGCCCTGCCATTGTGCCACCCAATGTTACTTCACAGTGCCTGTATTGAGTAGAGCCACTGCAGTGATACTTGGGTTGAACTGTCTATTATCCATCCACTCAACAAGATCTCTCTGAAACAGGGTCAGCTAGGTGCTCTACATGACATGCATAGGAAGTGTATTCCAGGGCATGTGCAGTCTCTTGGTGAGGGACCTGTCCCACCAGCATGTTGTGGTGATTGTGGTAATGAGGTAGAAGTCTCTGCAGTGTGTGGTGTGGAGGGATTGAGATGTCTTTATATGTAGCATTTCTGAAACAGCTGGGTCACACATGGCTTTATAAGTCAAGCACAAATAGCTGCTAACTAGGTGATATGACACAGAGAATAGCTGGAGTCTTCTGAGTCTGTCTGTGTAGGACATGTGTTTAATGCCTAGGAACCCCTTTGTGTAGTGCTTCTGTGGCCTATCCCGCTGTTGCAGGTGTCTAGTGAGGTAGAAAGCAAATGGGCTGACCACAGTGGCAATGTGGTACTTGAAGGAGAAGTTACTGCCAACATGTGTCCCCAGATCTCTTATAATGCCTACAGTGTCCAATGGCTCCTATCAATGTGATACTTCCTGAGAACTGGGTGTTTTACCAGAGGGGATGATGATGCATTTTGTGGTGTTAAGCTTCTGGTCATGGTTTCCTCACCACTCATTGGTCTCAGTGAAGCCTTTCTGTAGGATATCTGCATCACTTGTGGAGTTATTGATAGCTACTAGCTTGCAGTCCTCTGTGAACTTGCTCAGCCAGAGTTCATCTGTGTTGGGCTGGACTCCTGAGGAGTAGATGCTGGATAGGACACTACCCAGTACTGATCTCTGTGGGACTCCACTCGTGACTGCTTGCCAGTCTGATTTGGAATTTACCACTGTCACACTGTGTGTTCTGTGAACCAATTTGCAAACCACCCACTGATATAGGTGTTGATGCTTAGTTTGCTGGGTTTATCAATAACTCCTGACTAAGGAATAGTATCAAAACCCTTGGCCAGATTGACATAGGCTGTATGCAGTGCCTTACTGTCATACACAGCCCTGGTGACTCAAGATGTCAACTAGGTTGAGCAGGCATGATCTGCCATTCACAAAGCCAAAGTGTGTGGGGTCCAGAGTTAGGAGATCACCTTTATCTTGGTCAATCAGTTCCCTGAAGATGTGGTCCATACCATTACATAGTAGACTTGTCAGGCTAATGAGCCAATAAGCCCCATGGTCTGTAGATGCTAACCTTTTATGGACAGGGATGACTGTAGGAGTTTGCCATTTTGGCGGGACAAAGCTTGAGGTGAGGCTGTGACTGACCAGGGCACACAGATGTGGTGCCAGGTCTCTTTGTATGTCATGTAGAACACAGCCATGGATATGTTAGGGTCCCATGGAAGATGTATTCCTGCCTGTGGACAATGCAGGTCTAACCTGGCCTGCAGTAATGCTGGGTGCCTGGCATTCATCTGCCATTGTGATTGTTCCCTTGAGGAGAGAGGGGTAAAGTTGGCACTGAATGTGTTGGCAAGACTGTTGGCAAGATTGTGGCCAATATCTGTTGTCTCAGGCTAGGAGTTAGCATTGTGGAGTAACTCACAACACTTGTGGTTATTGCTGTGGAGGTTGTTGATATAACTATCAAAGGCTTTTGTGATTGTCATCAGTGTCTGCTGAAATTCTGCTTTCATAGCTGCCTGTAGATTCTATGAGGGATGCCAAGTTGTGGTTGAGGCTAATAAGGGGTTTCACCAGTCTCAGGACACCATCTTTTTCAGCAACAGTGTTCTCCTTCTGTTGTACACTTTAGTAATGGCAGGGGACCATCTCATTGGCTTCCAGCATTTGGAGGACAGTATATGGCTTCTGTTGGCTATGTCTAATAACATGTATTCATGCACATGTTTGTACAGTGCATATGTGTATGATTCAACAGTCATGCAGATATTTCCCACTGGCATGGGTGCAGTAAAGTCATCCACCCCTGTTTTAATGACTGCAAAGTCAGCTTTGGAGAGATTTTGCAAGGTGGTTACCTTTGTCAGGGGTGTGATTGAGATGTTGAGTTCCATGTTGATTACATCATGTTTGGATCTGACCAGGTAGGGACTGACAGCTGTGGTTGAGCAACAGTCCATATGTAAGTAATCAACACACAGGTCAAGGTTGTTACATCCTCTACTGGGGGTCAGTATGAGTTGGTCCAGGGCATTGGAACTGATAAATTCCAGAAAGAGTTGGCCCAGTGTACTGGTGCTTGACTACTTTCCCCAGGTGATGGGGGGGGTAGTTGAAGTCTCCTACTATGTCAGTGTTGGGTTGGACCTTCATAGATGCCAGGGTGTTGAAGAATGTGCATTGACTGTCTAGGGGCATAGATGGGGACCCATAGCAGGCTATGGTCTGGATTTTACTATTACCCAAAGTCAGTTGTACCTTAAATATCTCAGATGCATTATGCTGGGATAGTAGTCTGGAGGTGTGCATATCCATTATGAATATGGAGACAACACCACCTGTGAAAGTGTGGTTCATGTTTTGGAGCTGACAGCTGTGGAATGCATCACAGCCTGTTAGTGCAAAGCTACTGCCTGCTGCTGTGAACCACCTCTCCATTACAGCACAGATGTCAATATCTTCCACACTGAGGAGTGCTTTGAGTGACTGCATCTTGACAGTTAGATGTCTACTGTTGAGCAGCATGACCCTCAGATTGCATACATGTCTAGCTGTTACGGTGGTAATTTGATTTGCAATACTGCCTAATAAGGCACAATAGGGATGGGAAGACACTTAGCCAGTACCTGGAAACTCAGGGCTGACAGATTTAGGACATCTTTGGCAAGGCAAAGCAATACTGGATCCCCGGTGAATGACACATAACACGTAAGCCAATGTTGCAGTCAATCATTTGTTGATAGTACTGCAGCATCAGTCTGGTGATGGCAGTATACTTCTCAAGGCTACTGTCACACCTGCCTGGACTACATAATCTGAGAGTTCAACCATGTTTCGTGTCATGTACTCCAGGGAGGTGTATCTCAGGTTATTCACACCCACATGGATGATGTCAGAGTGATGCTTGTAGTTGCTGTGGAGTGCCCCTGACTGGGTGTGCCATGTGTTGGATGCTGGCATATGATAGACGGTTGTCTGTTGCCCCCTCCATAATCAACTTAGTTAGTGGGACATCTGTATGCCTCAATATTGAGTTGCCCATGATCACTGTATTGTGCAAGGTGGTTATCCTTATTAGCCTAAGTTGAGTGGCATACTCTATAGGTGACATGTGTGTCCTTTGGCATGTGCTATGTTATGGTGTCTGAGTGGGTGTTTGTCTTGCTGGTCTGTGCTGTTTGGGTAAATGTCCATTGAGTGCTTCTGTGAAGGTGGGTGTATGGCTTTTCAGTGTATGTCAGGGCTGTCACACTGGGTGTTGTGGTGAGCTATGTGTTCTACATAATGTGGTGCAGGTGTTGATCTTATCCTCTTGACCAGATTGTCCAGTCTTTGCTGGAGAATGCATATTTCCACATTTGGTGATATAGGGCTAACTCTCACAGGTCTGACTGTTTGGAGTTTAGAGGAGAGGGTTGTCTGTGTACATGGGGCAGTTGCAACATTGTCTTAAAATGGACAAGTGCACCAGGTTAATGGGTGAAAGCACAGAAAGCAGCACTTCAATCATGCCAGGAGGGGTGGGCATAACTAGTAAGTACTGGGGGTAATTGTGTGATGTAAGAACGAGTACTGCTGATGGCTCCCAGGTGTGATACACTTATTGATACAATAACCTGTTGAAGTGCAAAGCTATAATGCTATCTGAAGTGCAAGACAGAAAGAACTAGCAAGATGTAAGGGAAGAACTGAAGGCAGACTTTCTGCCACCTGTAATACTTCACCTCAGCTGTGCAGTTATCAGCACTTTTGGCCAGTTGTGAATCCATTAAGCTCGGTAGCGCATATGGTAAATGCGTAACACCATAGTACAAATAACTAGATAGGCAGGGGTTCTAATCTCAATACTGGCAAGTGTGTGTGTGTGTGTGGGGGGGGGTGAGAATTATGTACTGTGTTGGTTATACCATTTTTGACTTGTGTACCATGCTTTACGCTTCCACTCACCCCAATTTAGTAGTCCTGTTGATATCATTCACCTTAGAAGTACCTTTGAACTAGGTGAAATTGTATAAGCTCCGTGGTGCATCTGATAACTGTGTAACACTATTGTAGAAATAACTAAATAGGCAGGAGTTCTAATCTCAATGCTGTCAACTGTTTGTGTTTGTGTGAGAATCATGTACTGTATGGGTCTACCATTTTTGACTTGTGTATCACCTTTTACACTTCCTCTCACCCCAATTAAGTAGTCCTGTTGATTGTGTGAGAATCATGTACTGTGTGGATTATACCATTTTTCACTTGTGTCAAAAAAACACAAAATAAACTACTAAAATAGAAAAATAACAGCTTCTGAAAGCAGCCAGTAGTTTTAAAGTGCATAAAGTGCTTTTTGTTTAATAAAATCAAACTTCTTTAGATGCAAACATTCAAGGTACAAGTTTCAGTTAAATAAAGTACCAGGAAGTTTTTTATATAATTTTTATATTAATTTTATATTAATATCATGAATAATATTAATCTCTAATAGTAACTTATGTTAGTAAATGTGATAGCAGAATATTCAGCCTCAATTCTCCTTAAAGATCATAGTTAGATTGTGTATTTTTTATATATTTTTAATTATTTTTATATAATGTACGCCATATTGTGGAATTAAGTGAATGGCATAGCATAGTATGAATGTTATAGATTTAGTAATATGGTTATCATAGCTAGTTAAAATTATGTACTAACATCAAGTTAATTTCTTGCATGGTAATTTTAGTCACTGCTAATGGTGCCTAAATTTATTTCTCGAACTGCCAGCTGAGTTATTTTTCAGGGCTAGGCAATTAGCTATACACCAGTATGAAATGTTGTAGTAAAAAAAGTTTGTAGTGCAGAATTTCAGCAGTGTAATAGTAATTCCTTATAGGTAACCTTATTATTTCATACGTTTATTTGTTCTTGTTGTTTAAAGTATACCTATCAGCATACTTTACTTTTAACCCATAGCTTCAGTCTTCCTTGTTCATGGTTGTCAACATTGTTTTAGTTTTAAACAGTATTTTTTTCGTAGTGTGTAGAACAGGAAGGGTTAACTATTGTTGCTTATGTCATCACAGCATGTCAGCTGACAGGCTCAAGCACTTCCTGGTATTTTATTTAACTGAAACTTGTACCTTGAATGTTTACATCTGAAAAAGTTTGAGTTTATTAAATGAAAAGTGCTTTATGCACTTTAAAACCACTTGTGTACCATCCTTTACACTCCCCCCACCCCAATTTAGTAGTCCTGTTGATGTCATTCACCTTGGAAGTACCTTTGAACTAGGTGAAATTGTATAAGCTCCATGACACATCTAATAACTGCGTAACACTATAGTAGAAATAACTAGCTAGGCAAGAGTCCTAATCTCAATACTGGGCATGTGTGTGTGTGTGTGTGTGTGTGTGTGTGTGTGTGTGTGTGTGTGTGTGTGTGTGTGTGTGTGTGTGTGTGTGTGTGTGTGTGTGTGTGTGTGTGTGTGTATATGTATGTGTGTGTTGATGTTTGCAACCTATAAGTGGTCTGCATGCCTTAACAATGCCCACATATGTGATATTGTTGCCAAATAGGCCACAGTGAGTGTACTGACACATATGGCAGCATCAGGTATCATACCTGACTGAAACATCATGCTGATACAACGTCTGTGACACTCTCAGTTGTCCAGGCTTGTAGGTGCAATACATGAGTCCATATGCTTGGTTTTACAAGTGAACTGTTAAGGTTATGGGTCACATTAAAGGTTGGAATAGGTGTGGACTGACATATTGTGGTCCCAATTTGTATGTATCAGAAACACCTGGCATCTTAAGGGTGTGTACACATTTTATATCCACGGTATACCAGTAATGTGTCATGCATGTCTCTACCTTAGGCCATTTGTCCACCCCATTTTGCTGGTCTCTGTCCAGACGTCTTGCACTGACAACTTGTGAGGTATGCTGCAGGAATGTTAAATTCTCCTCGGATAGGCCCCTGTGGTGACTACTGTGATGCAATACAGTTAACCCCACCACAAGTGAACATGCACATAAAGCAATATGGCTATTAGTGATAGTTGTGTGCATGGTAAATTGTATGCCCTTCACATGCCTGGGGTATTGCCAAACCACAACAGAACATTTCCATACTCACCAGCTTCAGGCTGCTGTCCCATATGCAGACCAGAGGGACCTAGATAGTTGTGAGAGAGAGGTATTGTCAGCAGACTCACATGTGGTCTTGGTACAGGATGGATGCAGCATGTCTGTACATTTGCATTACAACCCCCAATACTACACAATTTGCTGTCCTCACCATAGATGTGCACCTCTGTGCATTAGAAAACCCCATCAACAACTGCAATCTGACTTGACACATGGATGTAGATACTCTACAGATACAAGTACGTCTGATACATTACTCTACTAATCCCCACTGAGCCCTTACCTGCACACTCCCCATCCATTGTGTGGATGCCTCCCACCTCCAGCATGTTGGGCTCTGTACCCTGGTGTTGTACTGGGGTTGGTGCCTCAAGGCTGGCGATGAGCTCATATGCTACATAAGTTGGTTGTGCAATGGATGAGAAAGAGAAATATGAAGTCAGTTGGATGATGTGGTGATGACTGTACCCAAGGGTGACAGAGTGGTAATTGCAGTAGATGCCAGTGGGCATGTTGGTGAAGGGGGCAGAGGGGATGGGGAAGTGATGGGCATGTATGGTGTTAAAAAGAATGCAGATGGTGAGATGGTAGTGGATTTTGCAAAAAGGATGGACATGGCTGTGGTGAATATGTACTATAACATGAGGGAGGAGTATAGGGTGACATACAAGAGTGGAGTAAGATGCACACAGGTGGAATATATCCAATGTAGGAGGGCCAATTTGAAGGAGATTGGAGACTGTAAAGTGGTGATGGGGAAAGTGTATTGAGGCAGCATAGAATGTTGGTCTGTAATATGATGTTGGTGATCAAGAAGATGGGGAGTGTGAGGTCAGCACCAAGGATCAAATTGTGTAAATTGGAAAAGGGTGATTGTGAGGTGGAGTTCAAGGAAAGAGTTAATACAGGAATTGGGTGTCAGTGTCAGATTACCACATATCTGGTTAAGTACAGCATAGCTACTAAGGGAGATAGCTAGAAAGGTGATTGGTGTGACATGTGGAAGGAGGAAGCAGTACAAGGAGACCTGGTGGTGGACTGAGGAAGTACAAGACATTATACAGAAAAAGAGGTTGGTGTAGAAGGAGTGGAACTGTCAGACAGATGAGGAAAGTGGACAGGAGTATGAGGAGATGAGGTGCATGGCAAAGAGAGAGGTGGCAAAGGCTAAAGAGGAGGCATATGAAGAGTTGTATGACAGGTTGGACACTAAGGAGGGATGAAATGAGTTGTACTGACTGGCTAGACAGATGTACTGAGCTAAGAAAGATATGCAGCAGATAAGGGTGATAAAGGATAATGAGGTAAATGTACTCACAAGTGAGGAGAGTGTGTTGAGCACATGGACAAAGTACTTTGAGAGGCTGATGAATGAAGGCAATGAGACAGAGAAGATTGCATGATGTGGGTATGGTGAATCAGGAAGTACAATGGCTTAACAAGGAGGATGTATGGATAGCTATGAAGAGGATGAATAATGGCAAGCCTGCTGGTCCACATTACATACCTGTGGAAGCATGGATGTGTTTAGGGGAAATGGCAGTGGTGGTTTTAACTAAACTATTTACTGATATCTTGGGAAGTGTGAAGTTGCATAAGGAGTGGAGAGAAAGTGCTTGAGTACAGTTTTAAGAATAAGGTTGATGTGCAGAGCTGTGGTAACTACAGATGGATAACACTGAGTGTGATCTGTATTGGGAGTAGGGAACATATTTAGGAGACTGTAGAGATATGGAGATATGATGTAGAGAGGGGATTAATGAAGGTCAGCAGGTGTACGACAGAATATCTGTGTGTGAATGAGAGGGAGGATGGTGGAATGTTGAGGATGCATGGAGCAGATTTGGCAAAGGTGAATGTGTTTAAATGACTGGGATCAACATTTCAGAGTAATGATGACTGTGAAGGATAGTTGAAGAAGAGAGTACAAGCAGGATGGAGAGGGTGAAGAAGAGTGTCAGGGCAGGTGAGTACCAGTAGAAGTGATATGTAAGGTCTACAAGAGGATAGTGAGAGCAGCTGTGTTATATGGGTTGGAGACAGTGGCATTGATAAAAGGCAGGAGTCAGAGCTGCACATAGCAGAGTTACAGATGTTATGATTTGCACTGAGTGTGACATGGGTACACAGGTTTAGCAATGTATATATGAGAGGCTTAGGTCATGTTGGACAGATATGAGACAAAGTTGGAGAGGCAGGGTTACATCAGTTTGAACATGTGCTGAGGAGGGGTACTGAGTATATTGGGAAAAGGATGCTAAGGCTGTAGCTGCCAGGTAAGAGGAAGGGAGAGAGAGGAAGGCCTCAGATAAGGTTTCTGGATGTGGTGAGAGAGGACATACAGGTGGTTGGTGTGAGAGAGCAAGATTCAGAGGACAAGCAGAAATGGCAACAAATCATCCACTGTAGCAATCCCGAATGGAAACAGCCAGAGGACAATGAAGGGGATATTGTAATGTCAGTATTCAAAGATTTGGCAAGAATCTGACAGACATAACACAACTCTATGGGTAAATGACTACAAATATGAGGCACACATATGGTCAGTGTGCATAACACTGGACAGTTAAATGGTATGAGCTCAGTGTATAACATGCAGTTCAACACACATCTGCAGCAGTACTTTACTATGCAAATACCATATATAGGTCTCTCACATTTGTGAGACAAACAAGTATATCATAGCTGGATTGGATTCACAAGTAAGATATGGATATGTACAACATCACAATAGCTTGCCTAGTAGTGGCACAGTCAGTGGTGTTTGACAGACACTCCAGTAGTTGGAAAATGTCAGCTGTCCTTTCCTGGGGTGGGTCAGGGGCCTGAACTGTGATCTATATCACTACAGACAGATTCACATGCTCTGGCCATTGGTGCTGTTCAGCAGTACATCAGTACAGCAAGTCTTGCTAAGACATACTTTCAAACTCCTATTTTCCATTATTACAGATGACCTACTGCATTCAATTACATGCTTACTTGTTTCACATAACTTTATTTTAAACTGGATTTTTTTCAGATATATACTTTTTGTGTATTTCTTCCAAGTGGTTATGTTTTTAAGGAGCTCACTGTCTATGACAGAGGTGGTTTGAATAGATGACTGCTTGTCTTTTGTAGGTAATGCTCAACCATGTGATGGCCTGTGCACCAATTGGTGTTCCCCAGTTGCTAATTGCATGCAGAGCAGCTGTGTAGTTATTCCAATAGCCAATGTCATGGCAACACATGGGTGTTGGCCCTTTCCCTTACCTGTGAGGAAGACATCCTGGAGGTGTGTGAGCCAATACCTCTTACAACAAGACTTGTGGACACAAGCCAACTAAATGGTAGAGAAGGTTCAAGATTTAGGGGCAGAATGTGGGTATTGCTGTTATATGGTTTTAATACTGCTAGTTTAACAGGGTTTGTCTGAACATGCTACTTCTGCTTGGTTTTCAGTCTGGCAAAGTTCTGCATCTGCATAGCTCTCAACTGTAGGGCTATCCACATAATGGCTAGAGGTTTACCTGTTATGTTTAGTCTGTTCCCCAGACAAGTGTTGTCCTTGCCAAATCAGTAGCATACTCTGGTGATTGCAATCAGTAAATGCTAACATCCATTTGTGTTTCTGAATTTATATCCCTCAGAAAAATTATGTTACAACAAACCCTGTAACGCCAGCAACTTCCTCAGTGTATAACAGCAATATTTCAAGTATGCCCATGTCTTTGGGCCTCTGTCCCCCAGTTATGTCAGGCTGTGTCCAGGTGTCATACAGTAGGATGTTGATAGGTATGGTCTATCATTATTTAGTGCTGTCATTCCTGCTGAGGGGAAAGGCTGGAAAACATATGGAACTCTACATTCAAGAGTTTGGTGTATAGAGAATGCTCTTAGATGCCCTTGTAACATATTTTATGTGGGGAGGGGAGTAACAAGTGTTTTAAAACTAGACTGTTAGAACATGTGAGACATATTACTGATAATAAATAAGACAGTTCTATAGCTGTACATTTGAATAAATCTCACCATGGGGACAGTAGTGGGTTACAAGGTACTGTTTTGGAAAAACTCTGTTTCTCAGTTTGATCAAGCAGTCATAAAAGAACAGTTTGTTATGTACAGAATCAAGTTATATTTTTAAATGTGATACTTTATCCCCTAGGGGGTTAAATGAGGAGTGTAATTGGAGACTGTGTATTTAAATGTAATTAAGTGTTAATTGCTTCTTGTATTTAAGGCAAGTATTTCTTGCAATTTTGTACTCCTTGAAGGCTTTGACCAAGATGTCAGAGTATAATAAACTTGCGTGAATTACTGGCTGGTTGTATTCCTATGTGTGTGTGTGTGTGTGTGTGTGTGTGTGTGTGTGTGTGTGTGTGTGTGTGTGTGTGTGTGTGCATGTGTGTGTGTGCGTGTGTGTGTGTGTGTGTGTGTGTGTGTGTGTGTGTGTGTGTGTGTGTGTGTGTGTGTATATATATATATATATATATATATATATATATATATGGGTTCATGTCAATACATCGACATGTTAGTACTTCGACAATAACTATAGCGACCGCGAAATAATCGACAGTTCAAACGCAAATGCGACATTAAGGCAAGTGGAATCACCCACTTTAACTACCGACAACCCGACAGCACTTTTAAAGATATTTGGGCCATATTGGGCATGTCCCCAGTTATGTCAGGTTGCTGTCCAGGGTGTCATACAGTAGGAGGTTGATAGGTGCTGGTCTATCATTGTTGGTGCTGTCATTTCCTCGCTCAGAGGGGAAAGTACGGAAAAACATATGGAGACTCCTGTGTACATTCAAGAGTTTGGTGTATAGAGGCCTGTTCTTAGATGCCCGCTTGTAACATATTTTTATGCGTGGGGAGGGAGTAACAAGTGTTTTAAAACTTAGACTGTTGTGGAACATGTGAGACATATTACTGATAAGAAATAAGACAGGTTCTATAGCTGTACATTTGAATAAATCACCATGGGGACACAGTAGTGGGTTTACAAGGTACTGTTTTTAGAAAACTCTGTTTACTCAGTTTGATCAAGCAGTCATTAAAAGAACAGTTTGTTATGTACAGAATCAATTTATATTTTTAAATGTGATACTTTATCCCTAGGGGGTTAAATGAGGAGTGTATTAATTGGAGACTGTGTATTTAAATGTAATTAAGTGTTAATTGCTTCTTGTATTTAAAGGCAAGTATTTCTTGCAATTTTTACCACTTGTTACATGGGCTTTTGACCAAGATGTCAGAGTATAATAAACTTGACGTGGAATTACCTTCGGCTGGTTGTATTCCTAACATGTGTGTGTGTGTGTGACGTGTGTGACGTGTGTGTGTGTGTGTGGCTGTGTGTGTGTGTGTGTGTGTGGTAAACATATATATATATATATATATAGAAAGAGTATATATATATATATATATATATATGTGTGTGTATATATATATATATATATAATGGCCACTTCGCTGTGGTGCAACATGTTCTTTAGTGGATGGATTTGCACAGTCACTTGTGGCTCTGCTATTACTTCAACAGCAATTTTCAGATATTGTGGTTATTTTACATTATTTTCTTCATGTAAATTGTTTGTACTCTGACGTTCGCAAATTGATTTACCAAGGGAGGGACTTGGATGCTTTGAAACCACCTTAGTCCTTTATTGATTGGTTTATTATGATTCCTGTTGATTAAGTCTTGACACCTTTTAATTGCTGTACTACAGATTTATTACTTACTATACTTGTTTTAAATACTGATTTCTTAATGTAAAATATATTTCTGATGAAGTTCCATGACACTGAATAAAGGAACAAACGTGCTTAGTTTTTGGCTCTCAGTCTCATCTTTTTCAAGGTCTGGTGTGAAGTTTCTTCAGTTTTTAAATTTCAACTTGCTTCTAAGTATTAAGCAGTTTTATTTTGTTTTTGTATATACGGACTCTGCTCTTTAACACCATGACAGATGAGAAAAGGAATAAGTGAGGCTTATATAGCCAACAGTTTACAAATGCTTCTCAATTTTTGATTCCTGAGGACTGCCTTTCTACGCATTCTATACCACATCTTATTTATGGGAATATTCAAAATCAACCAGGAGCTATGACTATAGAAATTCACAGTGACAGTGCAAGTTTTCAAGGTTTGCAAGGAACTGGACATCCTTTACCACCTAATAATGCAATTTTGACTTCTCAGCATGTTGCTCAGCATACCTCTCCTGGGCTGCTGGTTATGGTGACTCAACTAAGCAGACTGCCTTACATTCAGTGCAAGAACCACCACTTTCTCATACTGGATGTCATACTGGACCTCTAACATCAGGTCTGTTGTACAGTCAGATTTTGTCTCAGAGTCCACAGTTCTTGCAGACGCCTACTTCAGCACAAGCCACATTTTTGTGTGTGGGAAATCAATGTCTGCAGTTGGTAAGTGTAACAAGGACTCCTTTGTACAGTCAGATTTCCTCACAAGGGTGTCAGGCTAATGAAAATAGTGTACATAGTTATTTAAGATGTTATGTAAAAGTACTATGGAATTCATTCAAATGTATTTGAAAAATAAAAAAAATTTTGAGAAAAAAAATTTCTTCCCAAGGTCCTCTGTATTCACAGACACCTACAATAATACAGTCTCCACTCTTGTCGAGGGACAACCGGACTGAATAACAAGCTGCAAATGGTACATGATCCCAATTATACAGTCTAATTTCAACTCAAGAAAATCAACTACATTTTGAACTAAATGTTCTAAATACAGAGAACCGTTTCATAGGTTCATAGGTAGGTACCAGGCTATTGGCCCTGGGGCCTATACAAGCCCAGCCAAAAAGGTACTCTGGCTTTTGCCGCCCAAGAAAATTATTTTCCTGTGCCACTGTCGAGCAGAGCCACAGAGGTGATCCCTGGGGTGAATTTCCTATTTCCCATCCAATCATCAAGATTTTTCTTGAAGAGTGCTAATGAGGAGCTTTATTTGATATAGATAGGTAGTTTATTCCAGAGTATGGGAAGTCTCTGGGACAGGAATCTATCCCACCGGCATGTCTCAATCCTTTTTTACAGACAACCAGGACTCAAGAAGTGAATGACAATGTTGATATAGACATAGAAGGACAGGAATCATATACCAACACTTTTTTAAACTTTAAAGACTCCTCACTACTTTTAAGAACATAGAATATGATAAATTTTATCTAGCTTGCTGTCTCCATAACCAGATTGTTCCTAAAAGTCTACGTTTTTCAGCCTCTCCCAACAGAACTGTTTATAACTCCCCCTTATATTTGGATTTAGTGAAAGTTTTTAATGAAGCTGGGTTACAGCCTATCAAAGTATTAATGAAGCACAACAGCATTGCCATGGAAGAACTTAAGGAAGAAATTACCTCTTTAAACGCTGTTATTTCACAACACCCAGGTATGCCAGAGTTTCAGCATATCTTAAACGGAGTTCCAGTGAGACTCCACAAACATGTAATGGATATAATGGCATGTAAGAAACAAAGGTTACATAGGGACTCCATGCAGTATAAGAATAAGCAATCATACCCTATTAGAACAACTTGATCTGGTCAGTTTACACCTTTCTTTTCACGCCCCACCACATATTTTCACCATCAGATTAATACCTCCAAGTATAACTCATTTTGAGGAGCATGGACATCAACAAATTTCACCTTTGGAGAGTGGTGAGGCACAGGCAAGCACAGATTTGCCCACTAATGGATCCAATGTGTTTACTCATTTGACTACTCTGCATCAGAGTTACAATGCATCAGGTATGCCCACAAACCTTGCTACAATATCTAATCCAGTTATTAACAGGAAGGTTTTTTTGTCACCCCACTTAGTGACAGACCCCATTTCACAGGAGGCAATAATACATCAGGACAGCAGGATGCAAAGACTGGGACAACAGCACAACCGACAACAGACTGGCAGGGGAGGAGGACAATGCAGAGGACAATGTGGGAGACCTCCCGGTGATACAATCTTTGCAGATAAAGAACACTGACCTTCAGAATCAACAGTTTACAGATGCACCTCTTGGGATGGCTACAGCCATTTTCAGTTTAACCAAAAGAGCTTTCTCGGTTGACATGATCTCTCTTATTAACAAGGGCTTTACTTTTATACCCTCACATCGGGCACATTTGCCAAATGTTTTATTAGATTTAAGGCTGTTTGTCAGAAAGCTCAATCTTAAAGGTTTTATTGAAGGATCCTCAGTGGAAGAAGTGTCAAAGCCAGAAGCATATACTCTCCCTTTCACACCATGTAAACGACATTTGTATAATCCACCTCTCAACAACACTTTGCATACTTTCCAAACTGTCTGTGAAAGGAGAAGTTTGCGGTAATGACTGCAACTACAAGTGGCTTAACCTTACAAGTTTTGAAAGGCAAGCTTTGTCAGCACTGAAAGTGTTCAGAACACGCAGGATCATAAGAGCAGATAAGGGAACAGGAATTGTGCTTAAGGAGCAAACTGATTATGAAGACATTCTTACAAAACATTTGCAGGACATTGTCTACTACAAACAAGTATATTTGAAAATGGCCTTAAAAAGCTTTTCTTCAGTTGATAAAACCATTAAAACTTTACTTAGCATTCCCTCTCAGAAGAGGAAGCAGCATTTCTTACAGTTCTTTCCCCATCTTTGGGAAAGTTCTTCAGCGGGATAATTCACAAGGACAAAGTTAACCATCCATTTCATCATAACGTCTCATCAAAATGTACTAAGACTGAGAAAACTGCTGAATATTTGGATTCCATTCTCAATCCCATAGTCCAAAAGACCAAATTTTATTTAAAGGACTCTTGGTCCTTTTTGGATTTTCTTCACCAAAATGGTCCGGAGCTAGGGTACTCACTACTTGTTACAGTAGATGTAGGAGCATTGTACATGAACATTCCACATCAGGAAGGGATTATGTTTCTCAAAGATTTCTTAAATAACTTTACTCCCTTTTCACAGTCTAAAGTTGACACCATCTGTACTCTTATGGAAGTGGTATTAACTTTAAATGTTTTCCAGTTTAATGGCTTAGTTTTTCAACAAATTAAGGGTGTAGCTATGGGGTCCAAAGTTGCTCCAGCTTTTGCATATTTGGTCCTTTCTCGGTGGGAATACACTACTTTGTCTTACTAACAGGACTTTGTGTCTACCAGACTGTACAAAAGGTAGATTGATGATGTCTTTTTTGTCTGGAAGAGTAGTGAGGAACACCTTTCTGCAGTTGTTACAAATATGTCAGCAAGTATTCCTTTCCTTAATTTTAAATGTGCAGATAAAGGGTCTGTAATCAACTTCCTGGACATTTCTCTGTCACTAAATAAATCTAACTTGCCATGGGAATCTAATATTTACAGGAAGGACATGTTCTGAAATAACTATTTGGATTTTACAATCACATCCACATTTCATGAAGGTGGGGGATTTTACATGTTCACATCCACATTTCATGAAGGTGAATATTGTGCGGGGACAATTTATTTGCCTGTCAAGGTTGATTAGTAGAGATGACTGTTTTTTGACAGAATCTCAGTTCTTGCTGTCTCTTTTTCTGCAATGGAACTACCCAATTCAGTTTTTGGATTCTATTTCAGGTGAAGTGGTTGCTTCCAGGCAGAACAAATTTCCACCTATCATTGTGCATGGTTTTGCCAAAGTCACCTCTCATTTGCCATGTCCTACTTTGAGACCCAGTCACAACCACCTAGAATTCCAGCCTCCCTCTACAACGAATCCATTATTGGATCAGAACCAAGCCCTTCCTGCAACAAATAGGAGTACAGATATGGTTGTCACACCTACTTTTCACTCTAATGCTACAAATGAGACGGTACCGGATAGAAGACAATGCTTTCCATTACATATTTATAGGGATCTGCACTCTGCTAGACAAATTACTGAAATTAACTGGTATTTGATTACTAATAACAGGGATTTGTTGCTCTCCCTTGGTAAAAAAAAACTATGTTCTCACACGAAAGACTAGAACCCTAAGAAGTGTATTTGAAAGTATGGATTCATTGCTTACAGTTTTACATTCACAGACTGCTCTACCCCCCCCCCCCCCCGGCATGTTTACCTGCAATAACTGTGTGACTTGTAATTACATTTTAGTAGGGAAGGAATACAAACATGCCAAAGAATCACATTTTCTAAACATTATGATTGCAACAGTTCCTTTGTGATTTATACACCTGTCCTTGTTTTTATGTAGGGAAGACTGCTAGGAGACTTTCTTGCAGGATCGAAGAGGACTGTGCTGTCATCCGCAAACATGACATTAAAAATGCCTTAGGCAAGCTCAGCTTAAATTGTAACCACTTCTCTGGTGTGAATTTTTTTGTGTTGGAACAGATTTCCTCTTTTTTTGGAGACCTGGACAGTTTCTTAGAATATCTAGAATTAGTTTGGCAGCTGATTCTTGATGCGGACTCCTACCCAGGACTTAATGAAAATGTGAACTTAAAAAGTGCTCCTAAATGGTTTAATTACTAGTTGGTACATACATGCTTTCAGTAGGCTCATTTACATGTGTTGCACTATTCCATTTTTTTATACTGACTTCCAGGTGTTCTCTGCAGACTGACTTAATAGTTTTGGTCCATGCCTTCTATACTTTGTTTTGTAGTTTGTTATATGATGTTTCCTGCATTAAGCACAGTTTGATTTAATTATGGTGTTTCAGTTTAATTTTTTTTCCAGTCATAGATGGTTTTGGAATTAAATTTCTAACGACACAGTCATGCTGTACAGATGCTTTGTTGGGGAGTTGTTTTGCAGTGCATTGTTGCTGTAACCGGCACGTATGCTGTGGTGAAGGAGTTTTTTTTCAGGAGATTTTTGCAAGAGCCCATTGGCACTGAACACATTACTACTATTGGCTACATTTGCATTTCTCAAACTTCTATTGGTATTTTTCTCATACCACTCATTGGCTGGCACCCATTATGAAGACAGGCTAGTATTCCTCTTTCTCTCCCCCATTGGGTGTAGGTATCTTGCTATACATTGGCTTTTCCTTTGGATACTTGTACTCCATTTGACCACAATTGTATATGTGGCTTATTTTACGGACTCTTCCTGATACCTAATGTACTGTTTTTGTAATATGTCAATATCTTTTTTAAAAATAAGTAGCACACTGGGCTTTTATAGTGTACACTTTTTAATACTCCCATATGGTTATTTTTAAAGATTTCCTGTACATAGGGTTAAGGAGATTCTTCTTGACATCGAACAACCATATGCTGGCATGTCATGTCTTCGGAAATACGGTATTTTATGCACCTGCTGCATTACTGCATTTTCCTCAGTTGACAGACTTGCACAGTTGCTTATAGCACATTGACATTTCTACCTTAGTGATTTTGTTTATTTACATATAATTTTTTTTTAATTACCTTTTATTTTTTTCATTTCTTTGGCTTTGTAGTATGATGTCTCTGCTGTAATGGTGAATCTAATTTGTTTACTTTCATTGCAATAATCAATTGTGAGGTGTTAGTTTACTTGTATAAACTGCACACATGCTCTGGTAAAGAATTGTTTTACAGAAGATTGTTACGGTACCTGGCACATAAGCTATAGTGAAGGACGGAACCTATAGGCACAGTGCACTTTACTATTATTGGCCAGAATTTTAAACCTTGAACTTCTGTTGGTATTCTTCTTATAT